>NC_068991.1:35825243-35833267 GCF_001194135.2 Octopus bimaculoides | reverse complement strand
CATATAAGAGACAAGTTGTACGTACGCCGCTTATATATGTATAAATAATACAGAATGGGACAAGGACGCAAAGCATACAGATAGACGATACAAAGAAAACACGGACAGGTCATTCGGAGTTTTCTCTCTTCAGTCGAGATCCAGATTATCCTTGCAATTTCAGTTGGTTATTCTCGATATTGCTCCAATCTGGCCAGCCGCAAGAAAAAACTAAGCTAAGAGCATTAGATTCCTTGGAAGAAAGCAGCGAATGTATACAAAAACAAGGATGAAAAAAACGAACAATGTTACACAAATACAATAAAAATAGTAAAACAGGACATAACAACAGATGTGTATCGGCTAAGTACGAATTAAATTATTAAATTTAGCTGGCGTTGTAGAAATAAGGCCTTACGGCAGGAATACAAGATTTCACAGGCACAGGGAGGGATAACGATGCTGCACGTACAACGGCCGGCCAAGAAAGAAAGATCACACTTGGCAGAACACCGGTCTCGTGGGAAGAGAAGAGAGAGAGGTAGAGGCAGAGGGACAAAAGAATTAGGGAGGGGCGAGAAAAATGACAGGGACACAGTGAAGTGAAAAGTGGATGGAAAGAAGAGAAGGCAAGGAAATGTGAGCGAGAGGGAACGAAATACTCAGACATCCATCCATACATACATACATACATATTAATCATTACATGTACATAATAAGCTTATGAAGGCGAAGGTACCGGTCACTGGGGCATCATTCTATCAGAGTAGCATAAATGAGTATTGCGTGAATGATTTGCCGCAACTTCTTGTATGTCTGGCTACAGCATAGTTTAGAGGTATACATACTTATTCTACCATGAGGTATCTAATTCCAACTCCATTACTTAAGAAATAAAGAAATACAAATGTTTACGTACAAACACACACATACATATTTATATGTATATATGTTTGTATGCGAACAGAAAGAGAGAGAGAGAGAGAGAGAGAGAGAGAGAGAGAGAGAGAGAGAGAGAGAGAGAGAGAGAGAGAGAGAGAGAGAGAGAGAGAGAGAGAGAGAGAGAGAGAAAGAAAGAGAGAGAGAGAGAGAGAGAGAGAGAAAGAGAGAGAGATAGAGAGAAAGAGAGAGAGATAGAGAAAGAGAGAGAGAGAAAGATAGAGAGAGAGAGAAAGAGAGAGAGAGAGATGAAAAATATCTAAATTGTTAATACATTTCAGAAATATTACTAACTGCATTCATCAAAACCCACCCATTTCTTCTGGCGTGGCTGCCGATGACAAATCTGCTACCGTTGAACTAAGTTCTACGGCATCTATTAAAATGCCATCATCAAATGTTTTCGGGCGGCAAATACACGGATTCATATGTTGTAGAATTCTTTGGATCCCTGTGCCAAGCCGAACGAAGCAGCCTGGACGGTCGATACGTTCGGACATTTAGGAAAAAAACAAGAGAAAAACCAAGATTAGTAAATATGGTGACGCAAACAACGTATTTAACCCATATATGCCCATAAACAAATGAAGTCTTGAATCGGTTATATTTTACGTATATGGTAGATATTATGTTTAATAACACATACCACTTGATTTTTTACTAATTTATTCAACAAGTAACAAGTTATTGCAAATTTATGTGTGTTGCATTAACGCAACGGTGAACACACCAACCCCAGCACATGTTTCGTTAGCACAACGATGGGCCAATTGTCACATAATGTATTATACAAAAGAATCTTACAACATCGAAAATATATTTACTTATTCAAATAAAATTGAAGTATTTTACACTCATTCTTTCTATTTTTAGGAAAAAATATTTGAATCAATGAAAATTAAAGTAAACATTGAAATTAGATAAAAATGACTGAGTATTTGTAATAATGAAATTTAAACTAAACAAAAAAAGAATATAGAACTGATTGAAATGTTTATGAAGATTTTACTTTGAAACTATAATTATCATTTTAATACAGCATAATACAATATCACAAATCATAAAATATACATTCTGTCCGTTATTATGGAATAGGCTCAATCTGATAACTTATTTTTCTGTAATATAAGATGATTTGCAGTACTTCTTCCCAAAACTTCACTCACTAAGACTGGATTCTGTGATAATCAAAGGCACACTTGACATGCATAGGAACTTCGCATTTCCTGCACATGTATACAGTTTGACTTTCGCATTGCTTACATCTTCGACGGTTTTCTGGTTCACTCTTTGATATATCATGACCAATGTTGTCATATCTTTCCCCATTGAAATTTGCTATAGATTCAACATGCATTTTTTATCTTCATGGATTCATGGATGGTGTTCCATACTTCAAGAGATACCTTACAGTTTGACGTGTAAATGCTAGTAGATCTTGTTTATAACCCCCTTCTCTGGCAAACAACCATGCATTATTCATGCACACGTTCAATTGGTAGGACACAAGTGGGAAACACCATTTTGCCCCCGAATGGCAATGCGGTACTGAGATGTTTTAATCTAGCCTGTCAACAGCTCCCATACCTCAGTTATATTTTCCAATTACTGATGGCATTGCTATCAAAACTTGTTTACGTTCTGCAACGACCCAGCGTTGAACTTGCTTTATAGAATGCGCACCAAACTGATTAGATCCAACGATAATGATACCAGTACCATTTCACATTGCCACTAAAATGCCGGAATCTTTTTCAAGGAAATGCTCCTCAGTTCCTGGTGGACATTTTCAAACTGCTTGACTTTGGTTAGAGGGCACTTTTCAGATCTATTACTACGAATCGTGCCAGTGGCAGAATGACCTCTTCGTTGTATCTCTTCTAGAAGGTTGACCGATGGGAAAAAGTTATCAAAGAAGAAGGAAATTTTCTTTTCTGTATTTTGAGATTCAAATTTCTCATTCATGTTAAGCACCACTTCTCTTCCTAGAACTGCGTCCTTGTAACAGCTACTTTTTGCCCTATCACATTTTCCTTGGTATAGATCAATCCAGTGTCAGTAACCTAATGAACTATTTGCTACCCATCCTTTGTAACCCCATCGAATCGGTTTGCCTCGAATAAATTGCTTTGTAGGATGGCCACCATAATATGGGATCATGGATTCATCAATAAAGACATTTGTTGGACCAAAAACTGAGCCAAGCTGTATAAAGTTTTCATTTAGAAGTTCCAGAAATAGGCGTACCTTTTCAAACCTGTCCTTGCTGTCCAGTTCATTGTTGTCTGCTGCATGAAAGTATTTCATCTCCTCAAATTTCTTCGAATTGAACTGGCTACAAGCTCATTTCGAACATAAGATTCGGTTTCCCAGTATAAACGATGATGAGGTAGCGTGTTATACTCTCAGAGCAACAAAATACCAATGGAAACCTTCATCCCGCTACTTGACAATTGGAATGCATGATTTCGTTTTAGAGCTGCAAACAAAACAGTATACTTGGTAAGTTCTATGACAGTATTTTCTTAGAAGAGCGCAAATATTTCATGAGGTTGCCGAGGTATGTCAACAATAGAAAGCATGTAGGGGAAACTTGTGACTTCCTCTTTTAAGGGCACATCCTCCACATTCTAGTGCTTGGTCTTTTTACGCTTACACTTTTTTGTCACTGGTGTGCACAGCCTAGAGTTACGTGCTTGCCGTTGTGATAACGCAACACCCTGTAAACATAGGGTGCCCATTATTGCGTTTACGCATCATCAATAAAATTTATTTTTACGCTTTCATATGAACTACTTCAAGTTGGTAAAACTTATAGACATTTTTCTTTGTCATCAGGTTCAAAACATTAGATAGCTTGAATTAAAACATGATATACAATACTTACTTGAATTTGTGACAAGACATGGTGACTTAATATTTCCCTGTATTTAGATTAAACGTTATGGTAAGCTTTCACAATCTCGAAGAGAAGGACAGTATGCAACTGTTAGTTACGGGTATCGACTACCTAGTGAACGTTTCGCATGCTCAGTCAGATGCTTCCCGAATAGGTCATGTCCAAACAAGTAGGAGCAGGTTTTGCGTTGCGAAAACGCAACCAGGGGTATATATGGGTTAATAACAAACTACAAGAAGATGGCTACCAAACACTAGCAAATATCGCAGATGTGCAGTTTAACAGTATCGTAACGTTACTCTCAATTTTCACTTATGACGTTATAATTAGATTAAACCGCCCTGAATAACACTTTAATACCTGACGTACACAGGGTACATGTAATAACAAAATTTTTCGCCTGATTTCTCTCGTTTCTGGGGGTCCCCCCCCCCCCCGCTTTCAAAGCAAAGTATTACAATCAACATATAACTTGAATTTGCCGCCTAGGAAAATTGTTTATCTGTTTGCTCTTAAGAAATGTTGTAAATTATAGAAAATACCTTACCAGGCCTAATATTCTAAGAAAAACGAAATTCGTATTTTTACTTTATATCCGGTGACAAAAATTACCCAACTGTTATGTGTGCCCAGACGCATGGTGATGACAAACTTCTTCTAACGCTGCGGCTAACCAATATGGTGCGTATCATTAACTTTTCGATGTGCAGAAATACTTTATATAAGGGGTAAGAGGAGTGTGCCTTTTCTTATTCTTTTTTCTTTTTTTTTTTTGCAATGTTATTTAAGTTTTCCCAAAGGTATTTGCGGTGTAAGTCATTTGAAAAGATAATAAGCAGAATCAACACTGAGTTGTGAATTCTTGGAACTCATCAGAACATTTCTTCTCTAGTCACAAAGGCCCTATCTTTTAAGGGTAACAGAAAAAGGAATGTGTGAACTTCATGCATTTCCAAGGCGAAAGTGGAACAAATTTGCATCTAGCGAAAGTTGAAATTATGTCTTTCGAGGAACTAACTGAAAGCTCAGTTCATGTCTTATGAAGCTCCCTGCTATCCTGAAATATACCAATCCCGTGTATTTCTATCGCTACCCTCTACGTCTCCTGGATCTGCACAGTGGCGGGATGGGGATCCGTATTAAAGCTAGTGTATTTTTGGCTTACATTGGAAAAAAATTAGAACTTAATTTGCCAATTTTTTTACAGATAAGTACCCAACTTAGAAGATAAACTTCCCAACGGAGTATGCTATTCCCTTATAAAGTTAGCGATTAAATGATTCACATGTACCTATGTGCTCAAGCCTCTATAGCCAGATTTTAGAATCACCCACTAAACGGGTATGATGCTGAAGTGATTCTAACCGAGATCGTTGTATCGTATATACCCTTAACGCGCGCAGAAAACTATTTATTATTTCTCAGTTCCGAAATTAAGTTTTAATTATCTCTAATATTCAAGCAGTAATTTATAGATTTGTTTTTTTCACATTTATTTACATACATATTTGTAGAGAGGATGAGAGAGTGATTATTTTCGTTATATGACTGTCAAGATTTGCATGAAACAGAAACCAGTTCGCAAGCAGTGTTGTATGTTTTCAGTTCTCTCCACTGAAACCAGAAAGAGACGGAAATATTAAAATGTTTCACGATAAAAATTAAATGAAACAAAACTTTAAAAACTGTTGCAAAATGCCACATTAATTGCTAAATAATTCAAGCAGGCAGCAATAGAGAGTAGCATCAAACAAAAATGGTAATTTTACCATCGAATGAAACGAGTTTCAAAGTTTTCATCTATTTTCTTAGATGTCTCATTATTAATATTGTTATTATTATTCATTTATTTATTAATAACTTGCTTTTTTTATTTTGCATTATAATTATAATTTATAGCAAACACAATAGAAAGAGACAGTAAAATTACGAACACACAGATACACATACACACACACGCATACACACACGCATGCACACACGCATACACATACATACACACTCACTCACGCACACACAGCATCAATATAACTTAATGATCTTCATGTTTTTATACAATAAATATTAAAGATCACTGAATGACCTTTAAAGTCATAATGACAGTCTATTCTGATCGGTAATGTTTTCCATTACATCTTCATTCAAATATCTGATTGAAATATTGTTCTCTCTCTCCACCACCAGCACCAACACACACACACACATACACACACACACACACACACACACAAATACACACACGCACACACTCACGCATATATTTGTCAATATGTATAAGTGTCAATATATGTGTCAATGTTTGAAAATATCTCTGTCAATCTCCTTATTTCTTTCTATCTCTCCTCCTCTCTTTTTCTCCCCCCCTCTCTCTCTCTCTCTCTCTCTCTCTCTCTCTCTCTCTCTTCGTGAATATCAAGGGAGAATCCAAGCGAAGTTTGCTGAGAAATCAATGCTACTATCGGGTCGCATCAAGAGGATCAAACAACACACTCGGTCGTAGTTAGACAACTTAATTACACAAATACGCAAGACAAAGACGCTGTCTTCAGATTGTGTATCTAGAACAAGGAAGACCTGTAAAGATTCTTTTTTGGTGAGTATATGTGGAACGACCAGAACAAGCAATACAAGTAAATGCAATATTAATGTCAATTTGACAATGATTCCAGTCATCGCAACAGTTAATCCGTGCTTAGACGTGTAATCTATTTCCAGACTGGGCGATCGGATTACTAAAGATTTAAACATTTTTGCTCTGTTGTGGGTGACAGGTTGCAAACCTTAATGTCTTCGGTCTCCTTGACATCACTTCTAACTATTCAACCAACTACCATCTTAAAATACGCACACACACACACACACACACACACACACACAAATATATAGAAATATATACACACACGCATTACTACTGTCACTGGTGCTGCTACTGCTACTACTACTACCCCTGATGCTCCTGCTGCTGCTACTGCAACTGTTACTGCTACTGACATGGTTCAGATGTGCCAAGATTTTGTTTCGATAATTCTCCCTAATTTATTATAGAACCGGAAAGAAGTTCGGTATCTAAAAGTATTTACTTTCTTATTGCACTCCCTAAGGCAAAAAAGTTTGCATTTTTTTTTGCTTTTGTTTGTTTTTTCAGAAAGAAAGTAAAGCTAACAACTTAAAACAACTACCAAATCTGGATCTTTTCCCTTTGAACGGCACATCGAGAAATTCATTTTTTGTAACTAAACACTTTCAAACTTCGGACACTGGTAGAATGTGTCATATAAAACATCTTTTACTCTTAGTGATGTTGAAAAAAGTTTGTATTTTCAAAGTTATTTCGTGTTAAAATGGTCGTATTTCAGTAATTTCAACCAATCAATGATGTGTGTTCAGCTGAATAAAATTACTGAGGTTGTTTGACAACAACAACTATTGGCGGTGTATATTTCGATTGTCACTGTTATTTATGACATCGTTCGTGCGTTTGTACTGGTTTTAGTTTTAGGGTTTTAGGGTTAGAGTTATGGTTAGGGTTTTAGGGTTAGGGCTAGGGTTTTAGGGTCAGGGTTAGGGTTTTAGGATTAAGGATAAGGTTTTAGAGTTAGGGTTAGGGTTCGGGTTTTAGAGTTAGGGTTAGGGTTAGGGTTTTAGGGTCAAGGTTAGGGTTTTAGGGTTAGGGATAGTGTTTCAGAGTTAGGGTTAGGGTTAGGGTTTTAGAGTTAAGTTAGAGTTAGGGTTTTGGTTAGGGTTTTAGGGTTAGGGTTAGGGTTTTAGGATTAGAGTTAGGTTTAGGGTTTTAGGGTTAGGATTGAGGTTTTAGGGTTAGGGTTAAGGTTTTAGGGTTACGGTTAGGGTTGGGGTTGGGGTTGGGGTTTTAGGGTTAGGGTTGGGATTTTAGGGTTAGAGTTACGGAAAAATGTGAAAATTGAAGAAATTGGAGGGGGAGGGGGAAAATATGTTTCCGAAAATAGTAGCTGAAAAACAGGAAAGATAATACTAAAAGCAGAAGAAATGCACGAACGATTGTGGTGGTGCCATGAAGTAAACATGCTTCAGATACACTCGTTTATTCATACAAACGTAACTGAGATGAAATATGTCATAAATAACCGTGACAAACGAAATATACACCGCCTCCTCCCCTCCGACCCCACCCCCTCCTACCAACGGCTTGTGTCCTCCACAATCCATGACCTCATCTCCTCCTCTGCTC
>NC_068991.1:35821700-35822026 GCF_001194135.2 Octopus bimaculoides | reverse complement strand
ACTACACACTCACACAGACACGCATACAATCACACACACATGGGCATAAACAACACACGCACATACAATAGCAAACGCACGCACACACACGTACACAGCAACGCACATATACACAACATACACATACACACAAACACACACGCACGCACAAAAACATACACATACACACACGCGCACATACAATATACACACACACACGTGCACGTACCCAACACCTACAACCCCACACAAACACGAACACACACATACTCAAAAAACCGCCTGTTGACCTTCCACCTAACACTGTCTATAAGCATCCACTAACCATTCCTGCTACTAATTTCTTC
>NC_068991.1:35819148-35821325 GCF_001194135.2 Octopus bimaculoides | reverse complement strand
GCGGTGAATAAACTGTCGTCTAAATTAGGCAAAAATGAAAATGACACTGACATCTCATTTTAACAGATATATTTACTAAAATTACCTAAAAATATCCTGAAATACAAAAGAGTAAATTTATTCAATAACATCGCCACTGGCTTCAACCACAGCCTCCAGATGACTTCAGAATCTCCTGTAACTCTTCTGGACGGTCTCCTTGTTTAAATTGGTGAATGCTGCCACACTCTTACAAGGAGTTTTCTTGGTCTCTCGCTCAATTGTGCCCCACGCATAATAATCAGAGTTAGGTGGTCAGACGTTAGGGGTGATGTGGTCGCAGAAATTGTCTGACAGCCATGACTGGATTCTCCTGCATTTGTAGCATGGTACAGAGTCCTGTTGCCAGACATAGGGTCTTCCAGCAGTCATCCTTTTCACCCAGAGCAGCACTACCTCCTCCAGACACTTGATTCAGGTCTCCATGTTGAGTCTTAAGTCGTGTGGGAAGATGAATGGAGGCATAACGTCGCCACCATTACTATATCACTCCAAACATCATGACGTTGACTGGATGTTTGATTTTTATCACTCTCGGTACATGTCCTCAGATTGACACCCAAACATTCTGAAATGTTCATATTGACGCTTCTGACGCGAATGCCAAGCAATACAGCATGTCGTTTCCAACTTTCTGGCAGAGTGAATTGCGTCATGATGCTGGGGTTCTTTTTTTCACAGAAAGTACCCAACTGACCCTACTATACTGTGTAGTTGACAAGATCAAAAACAAACAATGCGTATGCGCGAAATTAAAAATATGAAATGGCAACAATTTACTCATCACACCCTGTATATATATATAGAGAGAGAGGTGGAAGAGAGAAAGAGAGGAAGAGGGAGAGAGAGTATGGTACAATATGCTTCAGCTTTATATTAGAGGATGGGGCTAAGTTGAAACCCAAAATGTACTCAAAATAACTGACCATAAACTTACAGTATCTAGGAAAGTGGAAAAAAGAGTCACCCTCAAAGACATCGGCGATGTTGACCAGCGAGCAACTAGTCGTCTTCATCACACTACATAGATTGATATTCAGTACAGATATTGTTTTTTCGACGTTATATGGAAGAATGTCACTGAGCATAGAAATTTCCATGACAGCCGAAGGTCACAAAATAATACTGGTGTTGTGTCCTACACAGGGTAGTGAAAAGAAGCACTAATTTAGTAAGTTTTATATTTTTGTGTCTCTAATCGATTTCTTCAGAGTTCAATCACAAATTTAATTCAGTTTTCCTCAAAAGCACAAGAATGATCCGATCGAGAATTTATTTGTATATTCTACAAGTGTCTAAATTGGTTAAATAAGTTTAACTGTAGAACTGACATACTTCAACACTTGAGGACATCTTCTGGCGCTGCGAATTTGGCAAGAATGTAATATATAATCCCACTTACTAAAAATTTTCGAAAAATCTAAGAGGAAAACGTTTATTCTTTGATAAACATGATAGTGGAAAACTTTTCATTTAAACAATTCACTGGTTATGCATATAAACAATTCTATGATACAGAGACAGCTCCTCAAACCAATCAAAACGTACATAAGTGAATAAAGTTGTCTAAGAATATAATACTTCATTCTTTGTCTGTGTTATATTTTGTGATTGGTGTACCAAACCATCGGATTTACGCTTTGTACCTATCGTCCGATATATTCAACCGATATTGATTACTATACTCTTCAATGGATATGTTATCCAGATTTATCGCATGGAATGCTGAAGTATTCACTTGGGTTTATTCAATCCCTATTTACCCTCAATATGTGTGTGTGTTTGTGTGTGTGTGTGTGTGTGTGTGTGTGTGTGTGTGTGTGTGTGTGTGTGTGTGCATATATAAATGCATATATATGCATATATAGGTGCGTGTATATACGTAGTTATATATATTCTCTTTTACCTGTTTCAGTCATTTGATTGCGGCCATGCTGGAGCACCGCCTTTAGTCGAATAAATCAACTCCAGGACTTACTCTTTGTAAGCCTAGTCCTTATTCTATCGGTCTCTTTTGCCGAACCGCTAGTTTACGGGGACGTAAACACACCAACATCGGTTGTCAAGCGATGGTGGGGACAAACATAGACACACAAATACACACATATATACATACTTATATATATATGTATATATAT
>NC_068991.1:35816101-35818722 GCF_001194135.2 Octopus bimaculoides | reverse complement strand
TATATATATATATATATATATATATATATATATATATGACACGGCATAAATAATGGTCATTAAATATTTATTTCTACCTTGCCTTGTATATCAATGTATAAAATAAAAACAGGATAACTGCAGCACAACCATGGATTTACAATATAGAATGGTGATGAACAATAACCTCCTTCGTACCCTGCCACAGGAATACGAGTACTTTACTAATCTAAACAATATTGCTAGCCTTGTGTACTAGCGGAGAGCTTATAAATTATTTTGCCTGGATTTATAATTCGTCATTAATAATTGTGTGTATGTATATATATATATATATATATATATATATATACATACGCGCACCCGTGCACACACATGAACGCACATATACCTCTCACACACACCACACACATACACCATACATATATGCACATACACACATACATCCACACACACATACACACACGCACATACATGTGCACACACACACACATGCCCACACACAAACATACACACATGCACATACGCACATACACACACATGCACACACATATACACATGTACATACACGCACGCACACACGCACACGCGCATATATACACACGCACATACATACATACACACACACGCACACAAAGACACAGGCACACACTGCACACAAAACACACATACACATACTTCAAACTACCAGATAAACACCCTTCTACTGACCATTCTCTTACGTTCATGTGAAGGGAGACACACAAAAGACAGCCACTCCTACCTAAAATTCTTACTATAAATTCTTCCTACGATACTAAGCAACGCACAGTCCACTTAAACACACACACAGACCTGCGCGCTCGCATATACCCACACATACACACACATATCCCCTTCTCTTGCAATCTCCTGTCTTAGAAAAAACTTTTCCTTCACCCATTCTCTTCCGGTCATTTCAAAATGTAACAACGTGTGTACCGTTGGCGATTTTCTTCCTCCTTCTTCCCTTCCTTTGGACTTTCCTCTATTTCTGAAGAAGAGCTTTGCTCGAAACGTTAAATCCTCTTTCCTTCCTTTCCTGAACATCTGATAATACAGTAAATCAATATAAGAAATATCTAAAATACTTGGCAGATATTACCAAACTGTGCAAAAATTTGTAACAGCTTCTACGAAGAAACGTAAGGCAGACCACAAGGGTCAATCGAGGACTGTTTCTCAACGTTCTCTGTCACGAATTAAGCGTAAAGTTGCAAAGAGGCCAAGTCTTATAAGTGCAGAACTTTTCAAATGCATTGGCGAAACAACTACGTCCATTTCTGAGGGAGCACCTTGAACCTTGGTTAAAAAAGCTAAGTATCAACTTCATGCAAGATAATGCGCCCTCGCACTCAGTGACGAAAACTAGAGTATTCAACAATTAGGCTTTTGTGGACCTCGGAAGATGAAGTGCCTGTTTCTTCGACTTAAACCCAATAGAAAACTTGTGGAGTATTCTAAAGCGACGAGTTTACGACAATGGACGCCAATTTAGGAGCAAGGATGAACTGTGGCAGACAATAGTGGATGTATCTCGTGGTATAAGATAAGAGGAGATCTAGAAATTAGCATGATCCAGAAATTAGCATGTTCCTTTTCCAACTTATTTCAAACAAGCGCTCTATATCTCCTTGTAACCAGCTCACCTATCATTTTTGAACGGTGTTTATTTTTTTATTTCTATTTCTTTCATGTTTATGACTATATGTGTTCATTTCACTATGTACATCAAACAATTAAATTGGTATTTTTTTGCTTACATGAGTTTTAATTACACCTCGCTGACAATCTGAAACAGTGAAAGTTTACGTAAATTTGGTAAATGGCCATAGTTTTTTGTGCTGTTTTACAAAACCTCATTTTCTTTACACTCCACGCACATATAACTGTTGCCAGCATTCTGTGAAAATTTCGTTGAATTCCAATGAGTAGTTTTTAAATAAAATAAAAAAATGTTACGTCGTTAATAATTTGAAACGCAGTGTGTGTGTGCGCGCGCGCGTGTGTGTGTGCATAGATAGATAGATAGATAGATAGATAGATAGATAGATAGAAAGAAGCCTCCTATTAAAACTACAAGCAATTGTTATATGCCAGAGTAACACAGAGTGTACTACTGGAGACCAATTGTTTTTTTTTTTAACTTATCTATAGTCTCTGAATTGAAAGTCCTCTGGATATATTGCTTCCTTCCTTAGTCGTCATCGATGGCCAGATACTCTTTCGAGGCTGTATCTCAAGCTTACCTACTAATCTTCTATAGTGATGAAGTTCCATTTACCCATTGTCCGAATGGTAATCTGCTGGCGACCGTGTTATAGCTGCTGCAATTATGTTGCTAATGTCCATTCGAAGAAAAATATCCTGTATGAAATTGGAATGAATTCATATGCATTCAATAATATATATCACTGCCCTCCATCAAATCACTATGATCACCAGTTCCATCGTTGCCACAAACATCACTGTGATAGGCATACATACATGCATATATACATACATACATACATACATAAAAACATACATACATACATACATACATACATACATACATACATGTATGCATACACACATACTGATATATATATATATATATATATATATATATATATATATATATA
>NC_068991.1:35811644-35813545 GCF_001194135.2 Octopus bimaculoides | reverse complement strand
ATGTATGTATGTATGTATGTATGCATGTATGTATCATTGTTCAGTTTTATATCAAGATTTCTTGCCAGTATGTATGTATATGTATGTATGAATACATGACTAGTCTTTCCATGGCTCTGTACAGGTATCGGTGTGAGCCACGTCTATTGATGATCACAATATTTCTCTGACTGGAAGGTTGACCCTGTTTTGGATTTCTCTGCCCAGCATCTTGACTAGGTTGACAGTTTTTCCCCCCAGGTTTCACACCTGCTATGCTGCTCCCCATGCAGGTAATCAGAGCTTTGTTTGCCAATTTGCGTTCAACCTGCCCGCCTTCGGTGACCCTGTCAGATTACCGGAGGTGATCTTCCTGTCCATGGCCAGAACAGGAAAAGGTTTCTTCCATCGGACGATATAGCTTAATGAGGCAATCCCAGACTGTTGCCACCACCACACGAATTATGACGAGGGTTTGGGATTTGTGGTGGAATTACAGAGGAATTACATTAACACAAATTGCAGCGAAGATTTACAATGCATAGCTACTCAATCGAATCCTTGATTTCTCCAAGGCCTTTGACGCTGTACATAGAAATAAGATGGCAGAAATCCCTGATGAAACAATAAAGTCAGTAATGATGCTGTATAAAAACATCCGAGCGAAAGTGAGGTCACCAGATGGAGGCACTGACTTCTTCGATGTTCGTGCGGGAGTACTGCAGAGTGACACACTAGCTCCTTACTTGTTCATACTATGTCTCAATTATATATTGCGTACCTCAGTAGACCAACACAAAGATCTGGGTTTCAATTTACAGAAGTCTCGGAGCAGAAGATATCCGGCGACCTACTTGACTGACGCCGATTATGCTGATGACGTAGCGCTCTTCGCAGACAACACAAAAGATGCTGGACGTTTACTCTATATCGTGGAAAAGGCTTCCGCTAACATAATGCTTCCGCCAACTCTATATCGTGGAAAATGTTTCCGCTAACATATATGTGAACTAAAAGAAAATAGAGTTTATCACCCTGAACACAACTGGTAAAAGCAGGACCATCAAACAGAAGCCCTTGAAAAATGTCAACGAGTTTACTTACCTAGGCAGTAATATCGTGTCCACTGAAAAAGATATTAAATCTCACGTTGCTAAGGCTTGAGCAGATATAGACGGTCTTAGAACAATATGGAAGTCAACCCTACCAGATAAATTGAAGAAACAGCTCTTCAGAGCAGATGTTGAATCTGCGCTTGTACATGGATCTCTAACTTGGACTCTCACCAGGAGACTCAGGTACATGCTGGACGGTGCCTACACCAGAATATTACATGCAGTGCTCAATATCTCTTGGGGGAGCACCCAACAAAACAATGGTTGTTTGAGAATGTACCAACTTTCTCATCAACCATCCAAGAGCGGAAATTGTGGTTTGCTGGCCACTGCTGGAGAAGTAAAGAAGAACTTGTGCGTAATGTGTTGCTGTGGAGAACCAAGTCATGGTACCACAGGGGCTGGAAGACCATGGGAGACGTATATACAAAAGTTGCAGATGTTGGATGCCAAGTTGAAGACCTAAAATCACTAATGGAAGATCGGGAGGGTTGGAGAGAGATAGTCAGGCGAGCCCTGGCAATCAGCCTGACGAGATGGCGCCTCGATAAGTAAGTATGAATGCATGGATGTGTGTATATGCATGCATATATGTATATATGTATATGTATATATGTATATGTATATATGCATGTATATTTACATATATATATATGTATCTATATATATACATATATATATATATAACCATACATATACATATATGTGGTTATTTAAGCATTTTCTCTTTTTCTGTAGCTTTTTCAAAAAGCAATACTAAAAAAACTTTAATCAATACAAATTACACTAATACCAGATCTTCCTACC
>NC_068991.1:35810673-35811460 GCF_001194135.2 Octopus bimaculoides | reverse complement strand
TGTATATATATATATATATATATATATAGAACACGACACAATGAAGTAGAGAAATTTGAAAAGACAACACGAAACCGGTTATTTCTCAAAATACAATGTTTATATACCAAACAGATTTTATAACATTTTTCTAACATTTTTCTGACATAATTTAAATATATACTTTAACCATGTAACACAAGCCTTCTGTAGTTTTTTCACTCTTATTATCTTTTATACATCCAACCACGTGCTTTCACATACCAACTTTCTCACCTATATATATATATATATATATATATATACATATATATATATATAACCATACATATACATATATGTGGTTATTTAAGCATTTTCTCTTTTTCTGTAGCTTTTTCAAAAAGCAATACTAAAAAAACTTTAATCAATACAAATTACACTAATACCAGATCTTCCTACCGACCACTTATCACATCAACTACCTCTCTCCTAAAGTAACTCAGTGTAATAGTATTTTCTTTTAATATTTTTGTACTTTTTTTTTTTAAATAACAATTACTTAATTCGCACTATACTTCCTGGCACTTCCTCTCGTCATCTCTTATACCAACTTTTCCAGATGACTGCCGGTTTACACACCCGGAAGAACGTTTTCATCGTCTATTTTCTGGCATCGATACCATTATTTAGAAATATTTCAATATGACCTGGCAAACCATCGATATAGGTAACTGAATTTAGAGGCAAAGAAGGTTAATGATAAATGTTTTATGATTATAAATATATACATCTACACACACGCATATATGTATATATATATATATAT
>NC_068991.1:35808549-35810615 GCF_001194135.2 Octopus bimaculoides | reverse complement strand
GAGAGGTATTGGTATCCAGAAGATCCAAGGTGGCAGGTAAGGCTATGTAAGTGCTATGGAAGGAGAGTAATTAAACTCTCGGTTCGATAATGATACGAGTAAGGAGTCTAATCCGGGTCTTGTATGAGCATGTATATGTTAAATAAAATGAGACAACAAAGACAAGGCTGTGTGGAATTTTCAGGATATTTATAAAGAGAAAGTTAGTCTTACAGCTGTTTTGGGGATATCGCTTCATCAGAAACGATGTGAGATGGTTAAATAGAAGGAAATATTAGAGTTCAATATGAGGAGTTATTTTGGGAAAGAAAGCAAATAAGGGGTATATAAGGAAATAGGAGAATTAATGTAGAAGTCAAAATAAAAATGTATAAAGAAGTTATAGTTGCAGTTCCATTATCCGTGGAAAGTGGTGTGTAGAAGTGGTAGAAATGCTTCCTCTCCGTGGTATGTAAATTCATATTTTGTCATCGCAAATGGAAAATATGGGGACGTAGATTCCATGTGCTGTTCATTCAAAGGCCTCTTGTGATGTGAATGAAAATTTGAGAATGTAGTGGTAGTATTAAGTGGATAGAGAGGGGAGAAGAGATGTGTATGTTAAAATGAAGAGAAAGGTCAAAGGAAAAGGTCAGAAAATGAAAGAGGAGGAGAAAATGAAAACAAGAAGAGAAAATGAAAAAAGTGTAAGGAAGTGAAAAAAGAAAGTGGAAAAGGAGTGTTATTTTGTGGTCAAGATATTATGAGGGGGATGGGAGAAGAGGAGGGAAAGAGTAAGAAAAGTTAAGAATGTAAGTAATGAGTATGTGTGAGGTGTGTGAGATGGGGGAAAATTTTAGAATGGCATTAAGGGACGAGTTCAGAAAAAAAGGTATAGGAGGGTTTTTTCTAAAGTGAGTAGTAAACCATAAATTGGAAAGGAAGAATACTAAGAATGGTCAAGTTTTTATAAATAGACTTATGTGTTTATTCTACTGGCTAATGTGGTAATGTGGGTAGATGAATCAGGGAGAAAGAAAGAAAGACGTGTATATCGATATACGCACGCACTATTACTTTTGAAAATTCCCACAAAACCGTTAATTTTCTAGATGTAACTTTAAACTTAGAAACCTCACAATACTCACCATATCACAGACCTAACCAATACCTCAAGTACTTAAACATTAATTCCAATCACCACAAATCCACCTTTCATAATATTGTTAAGGGTATCTCAGTTCGTATACCTGACCTCTCATCCACTGCGGAAACATTTGATAACCATGCCCATATATTACAACCAAGCGCTCACTGCCAACGGCTTCTCCCAAAGAAATAAAATACATCCCTAATACTAAGCTCAAGCAACGTATATCTCAACTCATTTCACAACGACATGCCAACCACCAGAATCGCAACAGACCACACACATACACTATACTAGAACCTCGGGAGAACCCAGATTAAGACAACTTAGACCCCCCACACGCATACATATAGCACTAGGGCAAATGCTAAAACACCTAACATTAACGGGCCATATTACCCACCTCTAATTTCTAAAAGTATAGATAACACTACCCTTAGGCAACTAAAAAAAAGCAGCGGACGCTCTGTTCTATGGTATACACCCCACTTCTCAACGCTCAGCCTCTCAGCTATGCCTAAAGAGGCATTCCACATATTAAAGCACAACTCTTCAATACTACTAAATAAATATAACGAGGCCCTAGGTACTACTTCTACACACTTCTACACACCTCACTCCTTGGATAATGGAACTGCAGCTATAACATCTTTATACATTTTTATTTTTATTTCTACATTCATTCTTCTATTTCCTTATATACTCCTTATTTGCTTCCTTTTCCAAAATAACTCCTCATATTGAACTCTAATATTTCTCTCTATTTAACCATCTCACATCGTCACTGATCAAGAGATATCCCGAATATCCCAGAAACAGCTGTAAGACTAACTTCCTTTTATAAATATCTTGAAAATTCTACTCAGCTTTCTGTTTGTTGTCACGTTTTATTTAACACACACACACACACACTTATGTATATATACATTCATATATA
>NC_068991.1:35796867-35808388 GCF_001194135.2 Octopus bimaculoides | reverse complement strand
TATATATACATATATATAATTTCCTGAATACTTGTTTTAAATATATATATCGGTTTATTGTCTTAAAGAGAGGCTGCGCTTCGTGTCAATTCTACTGTCTTCTTCAAGCTTCCGGGCAACATACCCATGCATAGTTTTTTTTTTTTTTGTATGCTGAGTGTTTTCCATCCAGGTCTCCTCTGAGGTGAGAGAGCCTAACTGTTTTGGGGCTGTATAGGAGATCATCAGGAAGAGAGTACTTCTTGAAGGCCTCACTGCCATCTCAAACATGTTGCTCACTTTACTTTTCAGCACCGCATTTATATAATTATTTTTGCTGCTGTTGTTTAGCAGGTGCTACCTGAGTGATACTATACGGCATTCGAAGGCCGTCCACATTGATCTCAGACCTCTACTACCTTCATTTCTTCATAGGTAGAGCTTGTCAACATCAATGTTTCTGTGGAAGTTACCAGCTGTCAGGATTTTGCGGGTTTTGATATCTATGGAGTGGATTTCTTCTACAGACCAATCGAGTATCCCAAATGTTGGGATCAGCACTGGTACTGCAAATGCATTGTGGGATATTGTTTTGTTATAAGAGGAGATTGCCATATTTTCCTAAGTTTGGTGTGATCTTCTTGGGTCACTCTATCTTTATTCACAGTGCCTTCATATGATACTTGTAACATTCTTTGTGTGGAATGGGGGAGATAGAGAGACCGTTGATGGACAGCTTTTGGGTTTGGTCGGGCTGACTTGCCTCGTTCTATAACCAAATATGAACATTTCTTTTAGCCAAATTCCATGCTTATATCAGCTGAAAATGTATGTATGTATGTATGTATGTATATATGTATGTATGTATGTATGCATGTATGTATTAAATATATTAAATAGTAGACTCACAGATTTAAAAATACATAAAAATTCAAAGCTTTTAATTGCATTCTGTATATCCTAACATGAATACATTGTAGAAAGTCACAAAACGGTATTCGTTTTTAGAAAACTTTTGGTATAAATATATAGTGGTAAACAGCACAGAAATGTACCAGTAGCAGACGAAAATATTCGGCAGCGGTAGTGGAATTGCTAAATCTAAATTTCTTTGTCGGATATTTGCGCAACCAGTAATATTTTAATCACTGTGTTTCTATGTCAATAGAGGCTAAATTTATCCAAGCAAGCGATTAATACTTGCAACTGATAACATGAGAAGACATGGCAATCATGATTTAACAATTCCACTACTGCTGCTGGACGCTTTTCATCTGTTAATGATACATTTCAGTGCGTTTTAGCACAATACGTCGATTACGAGAAGCTTTCTGAAGATGGATGAACACATGACGAATACACTTTTGTGACTTTCTACAGTATATCGACGTTAAGTAAGATATACAGAATACTATTTTGAACCAATGCTCCTTTCGTCGCTAATAACGAAAGTTTCCACCCTTTAAGTTTTTTTTTAGTTTCACATATATATGCGGTAAAATTCAACTTCACTTCAGGAGAGAGGAAAAAACGAATAGGTGCCTTGGAACAGAATAGACAGAGAAAGTGAAGAAGAAAATAAATAGGTGTTAGCGACATAGAGTGAGAATGAAACAGAAAAAGAAAGACAGAGAGAATAAAGGAAAGGAATAATGTGAGAATGAGGGAATAAAACAATGTTACCCAGTAGAAATAAACGTTGAACTATCGATCAGGAACGTAGCATAGAACGTCCAGAACAAAGATTACAAAATCAAGAAAATAACTGAATGGTTAATGGAAGAGAATGTAAAATTCTCGATCAAACATCAAGAAAACTATTGAAGAAAAGTTAATGCAAGAGAATCTGAAATTTTTGAGCAAGCAAAAACACAAGCAAATGACTCAGAGGAAAAAGAGAAAAAAGACTGGAATTGGCGTGTAACAAACAGAAAATATAGAAAGCTTGTATGAAAGCACACAATGGATTTAAAGACGCAAGGATAGGTACTATGTTGGAAGACTGGATGCTAAATGTTTAAAATGTGTGTGTGCAAGATGTGATTAAAGGAGAGCATTTAAAATGCAAAAACAAATCAAATCCTAAGTTCAGTTTATTGTGTGGAAATGGATAGGGGATGCTATCACTTACTTCCTGCTAGTGTCGACAGAATAATATGTGCCAACCGGCCATCTTAAAGATAGTGTTTTAGCACACTGCGTGAGTGTGTGGTGTGATGTGTGTGTGGTGGGGGTGCGTATATTAATGTCTTTTGACTAATGAACATGCACAGAATTTTAAACAAATATATGCTTTTACTTATCTCCTTTTCTGAAATTTAAAAGCCGTTTCTCTTTTTATATGCCCGTAGATTTATGATTTTAAGAACCGAAACGTGGGATATTTTATTATTTGCAATGGCTTTCCTTTGGACAATATTTGAACCATCTGGGTATTGAAATTATACTACGATCAAAATGTTGCATTCTGTCATATGCTACCCACGATGCTGCAACTTGTTATACGCTACTCGAGAGTTCTTTTTGATAAGACAAAAATGCTCTCTACTTTGCAGGAAAAGCATGAAGAATATTGCAATAATATTCTTATTTTTCTAATAGCATTGTTGTCGTATGTTAATTGAGCTCGTTTGAGCTCACGTCATACAAAATATTAAAGCCGAATCATGAACTCTGCTTTCCCTGACGTAGACCGTACTTGATTGAGCCTCCAACTATATAAAGTAATTCCTCCTTTAATGATAATCTGGCTGGATCAGGGTTGATTTAGGACTACTCCAATGTTTGTTCTTGAATTACAAGCATCTACTGGTCCAGTACCAAAATTCACCTTATGAAGCGTTAAACACCCCAGAAACACGATTAGTTTTAGGCCAAATGCTAATATATCGTAAATAATATATATTTTCAAACAGAATTCCTATTCCACTCAGATATGAGAACTACTTCCTTATTGATGTAATTCATGTAGCCAGAAAAGACAAGACACCTATATCGATTATGAACTCCCGAACACCACTAAATGCAAGCTTAAGCATAAGTTATTTATTAAAACTGATTTGAATCGATTCCCAGACAAATAATTTCATTTTGAATTGAATTTTGTTTCTTAAAATGAAAGCTTTCCCTTTATTCTTGTTTCTCTTTATTCTTAAAATTCTATCTTTTTTCAATAATTATATGATACGCTCATTCAGGTAAATGCGATATCTCGTTTTTTTAATTTTTTTTAAAATTGTAATTAAAATTTTAAAAAGCAGTAAAAGTAGTAAAAAGCAAGAAAGAGGATACTTTATTTGCAAGAAACAGAGATCATGTATATAAAATGGTCATTTTAGAAGCCTGACGTTACACATAGGAGAACATTACAGACTGAGTACACATATTGTAATTCTTTACTAATATTTTCCGGATATTGTGTCGTTTCATTGCACAAATTTTGCATTATCTTGTTGGGTATTTTGTCTTCTCAGTAGAGGGAATATTCACAAGAAAATTTCTTCGTAAAAAAAAAAACGAGTAGGATTATGAGGCATTGAGGTCTTCCATCTTCTAAATGCGGAATATGTCAATGATTCATCGTGATTGTTCGATCGATCAATTATAATCTATATTGTATATAAGTAAGAATTTTTCAAGCCGCTTCTGCATTTTCATAGTCATGATTATAGTTGTCCTCTGCGTCCTCATTAGCATCTATAAGAGATGCTTCATAAAGGATGTATAAATTCCATGGTGCAAAATCCATCAGTTGTACTTCATACCATCTTTTCTAGGTATGTGGTAATAACTAAAATGCTGGTCGACCTTGTCAACTCCTCCCAGTATTAATTTGTAGTCACAAACATACTTTGGCTTTTTCACAACTTTTATTCGAGAAGCTACTTTCTTTATTGTTGGAGTGTGGATTGTAAACAACAGGCACACATCTTATTTATCTTTCAATTTTAGGGCCAAAACCTTTCCTCTCCAACTCGTACAAATTTCCCCTCTTCGGTAGTTAAAGTATTTCCATTCTATTTTGGCGTCGTGCTATATATGTCAATATAATTCTGGACAAATATATCTGCTAGTTGTGGCCTTGCAAAAACATTATCAATACTAAGGCAGTAAACTTGTAGCAAAAGTTTCTTGAGTGCTAAAACTACATTGGGAGGTCAGTGAATTCATCAACAGGCATTGTTCCTTTTCCTAAAAGCAACGTCCTTTTTCGTCCCTTTTTGGAATGTATGAACTCTGAAAATTTGCTACCATATAATATACCTTATTTACTTTAGGAAGTGTGTAAGTTTCAGGGTCATAATTTTCAGAGAAATGAAGGTACTGTTTTATTTTTCTCTGCCGATTGATTTCTAAAACAAAGAATTTTTGACCAATGCAATACTTTTCCTGGTAATGTAACTCTGCCTTGAATCATTTTCTGTCCAAAAAAACATGAGGTTCTGCAGGTGTAAGTGGTGTCCAATTACTTGCTGAATTCTAAAAACAAATCTGTTTTCCCGAAAAAAATCAATGTTTCAGCAAACACCTGGAAGAAGAAACCAAGGTATGTCATTGCAGTGACGTTGCCATCCATCTTTATTCCTGATGTTGTTGTAAAAGGATATCTTAGAAGAGAAAGTGGGGTATCTTCATAAGCTATATCAATATGACACCATTGCCTTCTGCTATTGAAATTCTCGGCATCAGACTCATCATCGGAGGAGATAGATTTGGTCTCTAAAGATATATCACCATCATTATCTTTCACCACCCACTCTCTGGATACATATCTTAACTATTCATTATTAGGTAGTCGGCAATCAAATGTAGAAAAGAAAAACGCTGACTTCAGTGAGCAAGCTAGAATTCATGTGTGCTCTCCCTTCGAGCGATGTGGGGAAACTTACAAACTCGGACATTGGTCGCTGCTTTTGGGTACCAAACATATGAATATGTTTATCAGACTGATCCAGCAAACTTGGAAAGCATGCGATATCACGTTACCATTCCATTTTGTAACATATTTTAACGATATATATCGTATCTTTCCCCAAAAATAACATTGTCGAAATTCGAGATATATCGGGTATGATCCAGGAGGGGGTAATCCTTGATGTATTATATTAACTTGTAATATTAGCTGTATAATACATCAGTGCCTGCGGCTTACTTCATGGTTTCACCACTGCATGTGTTTCTATTGTTTCTTGTGTGATTTTCTGTCAGATATATCTGTGTGATTAAGAAATATGCCGAAGCCTCATGCTTTTAGGTTCAGTCCCTTTATACTGTACCTTGGGCAAATGTCTTCTATAATAGCTGCGGGCCGATCAATACCTTGTCAGGCAAGGAAACTTTAAAAAAGCCTGAAGTCTGTGTAAGAGCGTGTGTGCGTTTGTGTTTGTCTCTCACTACTCGACAATAGATGTAGATTTGTATATGTCGCTGTAACTTAGAAGCTCGGCAAAAGAACGATAGAATAAGTACCAGTCTTAAGATATTACTGGTGCAAATTTTGATCGGATAAATTCCTTCAAGACAATGTCCGAGCATGACCTTAGTCCAATGACAGAAGCATACGAAAAGATAAAAGTATAAAAAGAAAGGAAGTGTAAAAAGATTGCAAAAATCAAACCAGAAACTACTTTAAAACAAAATCATTGAGAATCTTTTTTTTTTTTTTTCACTATAGTAAAGACTTTTGTTCGAAAGATAATTCCGCAATGAACCGAGGGAAACTACGAATAGAAGCGAATGGACTTCATTTATATTGTTTAAGCGCATAAGGAAAACATGAACACCACTACTTCTTATTGTACCTCACCTAAAAATATAGCCATGTCAAAAAGAAGTGATACTTTATACATCTCACAGTTATAATCTGAAGAGCGAAGCACGCTGTCCTCTTTCGATTCCCGATTTAAACTATTTCGCTAATGCTGCTAATATCATTGAAAAAAGCATGAATATTGTAAATATCTAGCCCTGGTTTCCAATAAATGAAAGGTTTCGTGTGTAAGAAGCCAAATATGCATCATTTTCTTCTTGATGTTTCTTTATTATGACACTGTTGTTAACATGAACTGACAAATCTTACAGATTCACCGTAATATTTTACTGGCAAAAGCAATTTCGATCGGTAGAAATCAAAGATTTTATTTCCCTGATTTTAAACTTAATGTTGTGCATACCATGTTATTAAATAGGTTTATTAATTCAATATCTAACTTTGTACGTTTTTCACTGAATCTGCAGCCATGAATCTCTTGCACTTTATTCCATGTAGATGAAAAGGAAATACAAATATATGTGAGAATAATAATCATAGCGCAGCAAATGTCACTTTGAAAAGGAAACATCCATTGTTACATGTTTGATACCTTCTCATTTTAACCAACTTCAGCTGCTTATTATCTCCACAAACGATTCTTTTCAATAAGCAGTGTTTCCACAAGCTGTTGTAACTCTGCCTTTACCTCATAGAATTGTAAGTAACATCGTGTATTAGTAATATTGCTAGAATCTTGCCAGCCGACCATAAAATACACTTCCGGTTACTACATATAACCGTTTCACTTCACTTTCAATAATCAAGCCTTATAGAAAAGCAGTTATAGAAAGGCAGTTGCATGACTTGCTCGAAATAGCTGTCAAATATCCCTAAAATCACACCTTGCAATCTTAAAAATAAATCCATACACTGGATAATACACTCCCACTCACACTATTTCTGAAAACAAACACTAGATGATGCCGACAAAGTATTATAATTTAACGTTGAACGAAACTCATCAGCATATTCTAGTACCTAATAGGCACCATTTTAATGAATGTGTTTCATTAAAACCGTTAAAAGTCACAAACATTACACTACAACCGCCTCCCACTTGTAATAAGTATTGAGCTTTGTGTCGAAAAAAGATTAGTTGATCATTATGATTCCTCTTACGTGGATAGTTAATGTAACGATGAGGTCCTGCGTAAACTAAAATTGCGACTAAACTTCCTTTTTATACAGAGTGACTTAGAAATTGTTTATGATACTTTATGACCAACAGATATGCATGAAAATCATTACCTACTTTTCGTATGTGTATATAAATATGTGCAATTGTGTGTGTGTATGTGCGTGATTGTGCGCTTGATAAGTGTATGTGCATGTATTTGTATAAGTGTGTGTATACGATTTTATGCAGTCGCTGCTAGGTTGATGTTTCACCTAAATATTGATGGCAAAGAATGAGCGAACAATGTACTTTTTTCATGTCTAATGTTTCGATACGACTTTTCATCTTTTAAATTTTCAGAAAAGTAACCAAGCTTTTATTGTACTGGATATGGTAATAGCATCTATGCTAATCTGAAGAATCAGTAGAGCATCAGTAAGTACATTGCGATATTTACCTACGTGTTCTCACGTTCTGAGTTCAAATCGTACCAAGGTCTGCTTTATTTTTCAACTTTCAAGTGGTGCGATGTCTGTAATCGACTCTCTAGAGAGTGGTGACCCCAACGAAAGTTTTACAAATCTTTACAGTTCCAGTGATGGCTTGGATCCGTAGGCTTCATGTATGTATGTATGTATGTATGTATGTATGTATTTATGTATGTATGTATGTAACTGATTGTATGTATACATGCTAATGAGGGTAAACATCCATAGGTTATTATGGCTATGAACTTAAGGAGTTCGTTTTCAACCGGGCAGTTCCTTATGTGTAGAATTTCATAGACAAAAACTGTGCGGAAGTCCATCGTCTATGAATATGTGCGTGCGTGTGTGCGTGTGTGCGCGCGCGCGCGTGTTTATCTTTCGCTGATTTATATCGACACAGGATATCATTGAAAAAAAACGGAAGACGAGTGCTTTCTGAGGTACGCACCTTGCATCGAGGTGGATATTCCCTTGTTATTCACGCCACCATAAATGCAGTAAACCCGTGATTTACCTGTTAAAAAGCTAAAACAAAAGATGTTATTATTCACAGAATGCGATGTAAACTAAATAACTAAATCTAGGATATCTAATCCCACTGTTACCAACATATATTCGATATAATAGTTATTTAGAGAGAAAAGAAGTATAGCAGCCTCTATTTCAAAATGTATACTGACGTAAAAAATAATGTCCGTACATTCTACAATATATACAATGCGCCACGAAACTAAATCTGAATGAAACATTCGATTATAATTTGTCTTATTTTATTTTAATGTGATGGCTACAGACAAATAAATCAACCCGAATCTAATTAGAAAACCAATAGCTTGTCTGTAAATGACGTTTATACGCAATAATCTCTTGAATTATGTAAAATATAAGTATGTGTGTGTGTGTGTTCTATTTAAGAAAGAGAGGGGGATGGAAGAAATGACTGGGTGTATATGTACGTCTGAAAGCGTGTATATGCATAACATATATATATATGTATATAGTCATGTAGTTTTTTATATGACAATAAGTGAACATGTACTCGTATATTCTATTGCCTACCAGTACATTGACATCAGTCCTACATTACGCGAGTGTTTGTATATAAAAAGGTAGAGGTAGGCAGTTGTACATACCCAAACACATGCGCGCACAAACACACGTATACACACCTGTATTAGCATGTATGTGCCTGTATTTGCATATAAATAGTTAGAGATGTAGAATTGCGTACACTCTAACTTACACATATGCACACATTAGCATATGTTTGTGCGTTTGGATATAAACAACAGAGATGTAGACAGTTTGTAGGCACTCACATGAACACACACTTACATGTGCGTGTACGTTTGTAGGAAACGGCTTTAATTTTAAACGTGTTACATTAGATACACAACTGTGCTCCAGGTTCAACTTTTTTATTAGAAATTTCTCAAATTAACATTGTATTTATTTTGAAACAACCATCATAATCGTCGTCGTCGTCGTCGTCATCATCATCCTCATCACTATCATCACATTCATCATTGTCATCATAATCAAATGCCATATTCTGTCGCATAGCTAAGCTATTTTCTTCCACTTCTATCCAATCGCAGTTAAATGTCCTGCACCTCTGTCAATTTGGTTGGTCTACTTCTTGACAATGTCGAACTTGGTTTCCATTTATCCAACTTCTGAGCGGATTTCTTCCACTTTGTTTTCTAGTGTGTCGTTAATACTTAAGATGTGCACAAAATAGCGGACCTTCGCGGGTTCATCGCCGCAATGCAATGATATTCGAGAAATGTTGCCACGTTTTATAGCACACATCACAGGGCCATAGTAATAACGTTATAACTTATGCAATCATCATTGCCGTATTTAAAATTGTTAAACTTTCTGCTACTTTCAAATTTTACTTTATGTGTTTGTTTTATATACAATACAGCTAGTAATGTGCAGTAGCAGTGTTAGACATCACATGTAGAGAGGAGTTATACGGCTTTCACTAAAATAATAAATCTATTACTCTTTACTCTTTTACTCTTTTACTTGTTTCAGTCATTTGACTGCGGCCATGCTGGAGCACCGCCTTTAGTCAACCAAATCGACCCAGGACTTTTTCTTTGGAAGCCTAGTACTTATTCTATCGGTCTCTTTTGCCGAACCGCTAAGTTACGGGGATGTAAACACACCGCCATCGGTTGTCAAGCGATGTTGGGGACAAACACAGACACACAAACATATACACACACATGCATATGTATATACATATACATATATACGACGGGCTTCTTTCAGTTTCTGTCTACCAAATCCACTTACAAGACTTTGGTCGGCCCGAGGCTACAGTACAAGACACTTGCCCAAGGTGCCACGCAGTAGGACTGAACCCGGAACCATGTGGTCGGTTAGCAAGCTACTTACCACACAGCCACTCCTGCGCCTATTGTCTAGAATTATTTTGAAGGATCTCTAAGGACTTGCTGAAACAGCAGAATCTAGAAGTAAAACAGGCATTTAATAGTATACTTCTAGTGTGTGATCGGTTTATGTCAGATTTTACAAACCGTATAATTATTATTAAGTACATAATTAGTCATTACTCAGAATATAATTTTCATTAAGTTTTTTTTTTTCTGATAAATAACCCAGGCGTCCCACAAATACTAGGATGCTAGATGTTTCCATTATTTTGTCCAACTCCTGTACGTACGATATATCAGGATGATATGAGAAGGTATAAGGATGATATGAGAAGGTATAAGGATGATAAAAGGAATTTAAGTAAATGCCAGCGAAATAAAGCGATCGTGGTAACATAAGGATAGAGTCGATGAGAGGAGAAGTTAAGTAGCGAAACGAGATGAGAACGAAATAAGGTGAATAAGAGGAAACGGAGTTGGGGACACAGGGACAAAAAGCGGGTCGAAGGAGCCGACAAGGAATTAATAGAAGCTCTATTGATAGAGCTTCTATTAATTCCTTTAAGTGTACTTAACTGTCATCTTAAAAACAGTGTCGAGCGCGAAGGATAGTGAAAGAACGAGATTGACAGCAGGTTTTTATTCTTATTTTTGAAGGCCTTCGACTTCGTCGACTTGTAGATGACCTGGTTTCATCATGAATCCAGCAGCATTGCCACACATAATTAGCGTCAGTCTGTCCTTTTGTGCCTTAAATCCTGAAGCTCTAGCTTCGTCCTTGATGTACATTCTGGAAGGCATCTTCTTCCAGAACAGGCCAGTCTCGTCTATATTGAAAATCTGTTCCGGCTTGTATCTCTTGTCCTCGATGATCTACCTGAAGGTCTCAAGGTACTTCTCGACGGCGTCTTTGTCGGCTGATGCTGACTCTCAATGCCGGGAAACACTTTATTTTAAACCGTTTCTGGAAACGGTTAAACCATCCCTTACTAGCGCGAAAATCTTCGGGCTCCGGTAGTGTCAATGGTCGGTCTTGGTTGCGGTTCTTCGATGCCTTCTGCTCCGCCTCCTCCCTCGAACTACTACTATAATTTCCGCGCTTTCTCGCGGATGATGTTATCACTCAAGGGAATGTTTTTTTCTTTTTGTAGTTACTGATCCACAATGCCAAGATACATTCCATCCTGACCAAGTGCTTATTTTTCACTGTCGTTATCTTTTTGGCGCTTTCACAGAAACTTATTTCTACGGTAGACCTAATCGCTACTTCGTTCTTCTTTATGTAGTGTATAGTTCTTTCGTTGACATCATAACAGCTACTGGATGCAGTTTTTCCCAAACAAACGTACAAAATGATCTTCCTTGCGTCTAATATACGCATACCACCAATGTGATATTGAGCAGAGATTAAAAATAATCATGGTTTTGAAAAACTTAGTAATCTATAATAATAATAATAATAATAATAATAATAATAATAATAATAATAATAATAATAATAATAATAACGGAGAGAGAGAGAGATCTTGCCACGACAGAAGTCATAAAAAATCGCGGACGATATTTAAGAATCTGCGAATATGCAGTGGTTTCCGAGAACAATTATTCGTTCCGCGAATAACCAGGACCACGAATGCCGAACCGCGAATAAGTGGGGGTACACTGTACTTGTATTTTGAGTTCTATTTTTCCTGTTTACACCAACATATCTATATAT
>NC_068991.1:35786026-35796451 GCF_001194135.2 Octopus bimaculoides | reverse complement strand
TGTGTGTGTGTGTGTGTGTGTGTGTGTGTGTGTGTGTGTGTGTGTGTGTGTGTGTGTCTGTGTCTGTGTGTGTGTGTGTGTGTGAGTCTGTGTTTGTCAGTTTGTCATCCCACCATCGCTTGACAACTGATATTGGTGTGTTTACGTTCCCGTAACATAGCGGTACGGCGCAAGAGGCCGATAGAATAAGTACCAGGCTTACAAAGAATAAGTCCTGGAGTCTATTTGTTCAACTAAAGGTGGTGCTCCAGCATGGCTGCATGCATAGAAGAATATTACACTGGGTTGTTTCCTATATTTGATGTTAACTTGAGTTCAAATACTCATTCGTAGACAGTTATCTTTACTGGGATCAATTCAATCCATTGTAAGCTACTTTTATGTCAATGCGTTAACATTTACTTCTGTAGCGGCTTCCGTACTAGCAAGGCATTGTCCTATCACAGACACATATTTTAAGTTTCTAAGCAATAGATTTAAGGTGCAGGAGTTCAGACCTTTATATATGATAAAACTATTGTAATTCATTATCCGCCTCTTGGGTAAATAAATTTTGTAACTTAGCAGGAAGTGGAAACCCATACAGTCATATAATACAAGCTGAAGATACAATTGCTTAAAAATTAACATCATAAATCAACCAGTCACTTTTGTAAAATATGGAAGAGTCCCTCTCGCCTCATTCAGAGACTTGGAAACCTGCTGCAGAAATCTTTACTTTTCTCTGTTTTATACTGGAACTAAACTAAGAAAAGATCCATGCACGAGATATGTGTAATAACCGTTATTGTATTGCACTAAGCAATTAGAAATTTAATAAACAAAGTTTATTTCTCAGATCTACAACTTCTTGCGTCATGAAATGAACTGCAATTTTGACTTTGTAAATTCTCTAAACTGCCACGTTTTCTGGAAAAAAAATAGCTTTTAATATCATTTGACATTATATTTGAACATTAATGATAATTTCCATTAATTCAATTTTCTTGGAGAAATTTAATAATGTTACAAACCAATTAGAAATGATGGTGTTTTCTTGCGGAGTTGACTAGCCGCCTTTACCTTTAGAGAGCTACCACTAAACTTCCGCACCATATTTCAGCAGTTGATTACTTTGATTTTGATCAGCTTAAATTTTATCAATGGTAACTTAAATTTACTTCAAACCACTTTTAAACTTACTGCCTATTAGACATTCATCCCTCGACCATTCTAAGTTTTAAATTTTCTAGTTTTGTCTTTTTTATCACCCAAGATATTGGGGGGGAAAAAGGTTTCACTATGATAGCGATGGTATTCAATTGACTAAATAGTTCTATAGCAAAACTTGTATGTGCTTAATTACATTACTGGAGTAGGACAAATTTATTTCTCTCATAAAAAATTCCGAAATGAACAACGATGGTTTAATACGATTGTTTCGCCAAAATAAATCGGAATTGGTTACTTGTATTAGTCTTACAAGTTTGGAATGCTTCTTCAGTTAAATTTATACCTTGCTTCTCTCATGAAAAGTCACAATCAGTTTGGAACCAGTGCATAGTCTATCGGTGGAGAAGTAAATAATTCAACCGGTAATCACGCAGGTTTGTCCTTGCGTTCGACTTCTGACTAAAGGTAATGTGAATGAATGCGTCAAAAAAGCATCGACATGCAGAGCCAAACAAGAAAATGACGATGGATCCTGAATGGAAATATCAGTAGTTTTATGAGCCGCATACTTGGAAATTACACTTCACCACCCATCTAATCAATGTTGAAGGATCAGACTTCTTCCCACACCTCAACACCTTCAAAATGGCGTAAACCCTCGTAGACACTGAAGAATTAAGGGTTGCAATGTGAAACATACATTGAGCTTCCTGTAAATTATCTTCCAAAAACAAATTGTCAGTCACATAAAAGCAGTATGCTTCCAATTTTGGATTGGTTGATTGATAGAAAAGAAAACCCTGATACACAAATTCTTCCACTGACTGTTGCTTGACGTCATTAATTGTAAAACAAAATGTAAGTTTTCATGTAAGGTCATCAAATAGAATGTAGATTAAGGCTACATTGACTTTCAGGTAAATCCGTCTTGAAATATTTCTGAGCGCATTCTGAACGAGAGCAGGTTTAATACCAATACTATAAACAAGGTTTATAGTTACCATACAAGAGATACAATGTAACTTGGATAAAAATGTGATGTAGGCATTTTTGATCACATGTTGACTTATTTTTATGCTATAGCAACAAACGAATCAATAAATTTTGATCAAATTAGAAAATCAATAATTACGAATAAGTAATAATAGACATACAGTTGACTTTGAAAAGCTTCCATCGCAAGTGTACAGCGACAATACTCTGCACTTGGTTCAATAATGATTTTTAAACCTACCAAAGAGGCGTCTCGAAGTGTTTGGGGGCAGGCAAATTCGGTGTATGGCGTTAATTTTTATACTTGTGTGAAATAGATCTAAAGCTTTTCTCAGAGAGTTATCAACAAAACATTTTCTACTTGGAAGCATATACTGCATTACTGAGCCTTATAGTCACGTAATTATCTGGTGCCTGTCTAGAACAACGGACTCATACCTGGAAAGTTCCTAGCAAAGGCTCAAGTCGGTGTAAGTCCACCCTCAGACTAGCCTAGATACTTAAGACTATCAGCTGCAGGTGGAATCAAATCTCTCTTTTCCACGCCACCAAAGTTGACCAAATGAAAAAGGCAACGGTCAATATAGCTTGGTCAAACATTGCCCTTGATTTGTATCTTCTTATCAATCGCGAAAGAATGAAAGCCAAAATTGGCATGGGCAGGATTTGAACTGAAAACACCAAGAGCCATAACAAATATCACAAGTCATTTAATCCGACGCTGTAATGACTCACCCAGTTCACCTAAATTAGATGGATACGTCTAGATTCAAGGAATGTAGTGATGGTCTGCGTCGACAGAGCAATTGAGAGGATGTGTGTTGGGAAATAATTTGAGTTCTGCTTCTTTGAGTAAGCACATCTTCAATTACAAAGATTTCCAAAAACCTGCAGTGAATGAAAGTTGGAGACTGTGAAGTGAGTGTAGGTACTACTCCATGAAAGATGAGAGACGTGGTACGGTCTTCATTTACAAAGATTTCTTTTAAAATTCACCACGGTTGATAAATTTCTATATATGTTACTATAAAAGAGGTTGTTAGAGGTGAACAAGTATAGCTGATGCGCGGATTAGAGTAAATGGAAGTTTTGCACGAAGATATTTTAGTGGCGATTTCTTAAGGATTAGCATGCAAAAGTAAGAAAGAAAAGAAGGCCTTAAATGATAGAGACAAGGTGTGGACGAGGGGGTAACCTTAGTAAATGAAAGATTCAAAAAGAGAGTGACAAGGATGTGTTGAGAGGAAGGGCCAAGAGAGACTTAGATGTAGAAGACCACACCACTTCTCCCACACTGGCTAATTGCGAAACCAATGCCTGTTCTGCTACTGTTATTCTATATATCGCTGGCGGGTAGGTGAGTCACTACAATCTCTAGCGGTCGACAAGACCAAAAAAGGTCGAAATCATGCGATCTGATGGTCTAGGTTCCGAGGGCGGCGGGGATTTGTCTCCCCGCTAACGATATAAACAAGGCCAATATGAGAGTTTCTCTCATGATATCTACTGCAGTATAGTTTGTTCCAACAGAACATCCAGGTTTAAGTGGGAAGAAATATGGCCTCACTTCACAGTCTCCATTTTTCATTAACTGCGATGATTTGTCGTCTATTGTTTGCCTGTACTATTTTTAAAATTCCTACTTCCGTCAATCAAATGAGAGAAAGGACTCTCTTTCGAAACACTATAATTCAAAACATCAGATTTCTCAGCTCCCCACCGCCACTCAATGGACTGATATCTACAATCTCTAATGGATTTACTGTAACCACTGTTTCTTATATTGCCCCCGCAGGTCCTTAGTAATTCCCTCAGATTCAAAATATTACCACACACACACAGACACACACACACACACACACACACACACACACACACACACACACACACACACACACACACACACACACACACATACACACACACACACACACAAACAAACAAACAAACAAACAAGCACACAGGAACACACACGCAACCTCAGACACAAACATATATATTTTAGGCATATATATTTGCATTTACCTCTGTGTGTGTGGGGGGGGCTACGTGCTGTTTTCTGTTAAATCCACTTATTCTATATTTTCAGATACTTCAGAATAAATTAATTGAGATGACTAACTGTTTTGACCAATTTTCAAATGACAAAATCAAGAAGTGTTCTCCATTTCGTTGTAACCATAATATATTCATATGTGCATGTGTTTGCATATATATATATGTGTGTATGTATATATATCTATAGATGGGTATATATATTCATTCGATATGTGTGTTTCTGTGTGGGGGAGGGGCGTGTGCGTGTGTGTGCGCGTGTGAAAATACACATACACATATGCATGTGTATATATGGATGTAATTATATATTGTGTGTCTTTCTATTTGTCCACTCCACTGCTTGACAATACGTGTTGGTTTGTTTATATCCCCGTAACTTAGCGATTCCTTGAAAATGTCCTATAGATTAAGCACTAGACATAAACAATAAATACTGGAGATCGATTTATTTGATGAACCCCTTAAAGGCGTTGTTCCAGCATGGCCGCAGTCCAATGACTGAAATAAGTAAATGATAAAAGATGTGTGTGGGGATTGTTGTCTTCGTTGTTGTTGTTGTTGTTGTGTGTGTGTGTGTGTGTGTGTGTGTATGTGTGTGTGCTTGTGTGTGTATGTGTTTGCGTGTGTGTGTGTGTGTGTGTGTACATACTTATACACATGTGAGCGTGTGTGATAGAGATCTTTCTTGTGAAATGATTATATACGCGCATCCGTCAAATGACATCTTATTGACTAATCAGTCAATCTTTCAAGTGCCATTCCCGTACACTACACTATTTCCAGACAACTTCATTTCCGTTTCTCTTTCTCTCCCTCTCTCTCCGTCTCTCTCTCTCTCTCTCTCTCTCTCTCTCTCTCTCTCTCTCTCTCTCTCTCTCTCTCTCTCTCTCTCTCTCTCATTTTACGTTGGTTTAATTTGCCTACTATATTTCATCAGATCTTCACTTATCTTTTCATCATTCGCCAGAAGCAATGACAGTTAAACATCGATATAGTTGACGTGTAAACTATTTCATCTTTCTCTCTTTACATATATCAGTGTGCATGCTTTTTACTTAAAGCACATATACGCACACGTATGTAGGTGTGTGTGTGTGTGTGTGTATACATACAGACACACACATACGTGTGTGTGTATATGTGTATATATATATATATATAGATAGATAGATAGATAGATAGATAGATAGATAGATAGATAGATAGATAGATAGATAGACACACACACACATACAGACATACACACACAGTGCATGTGAGCCTAGCACAATATCTGACAATTGTGACCAAAGCGTTAGTCATCAATCATGACTGATAAAATAAGGGCAAAGAAAGAAAGAAAATAAATAGTTAATATCGTCTTCAAAACTCTTGTTCAACTTCATATCCTTTCTAATTTACGATTTATATTTTATATTTTTAGACATATTTATAGTTTTATATTAATTTTAACACATCTGTGATTTCTGTCCCGATGTCATAAAAATTTGAACCTTTAGTTTTCAGAATATGATTTTTTTCATATAATTTCAGAAAGTTATGATTGTATTCTGTTTTAAACAGAAAAAATATATCGATTTTTTCGTATAAATTACTTTTTGTGACAAAATCCAACTTCTTCAAAATTCCAGGATCCAGGTATATTGCAATTTTTTTTTATGATTGATTAAAGTTATCACACCAAATTTGACTGCATCATTGCCATGAATTCTTGCTGCTATTCCATTCAACACGATTCTTATGTAAGATCATTCCACTCTACACACAATATCTTCATAGATTATGTCCCACTCTATGATATTGTTTCTCTTTTTTTTTTAACTATATTACTTCTGCAAAGTGAAATGACACGGTATGCATACACACCAGTAGTGAGGAGATACAAACTGACCACTGTCCAAAAAAGGAAGTGACATACCATTCAACATCACCTTATGTATTGTTTGTTGTTTAATGCTTTGCGATATGTTATCGTTTGGTGCTGTATGTATCCAACGAAATTTTGTAATATACAATAATGAAACATTATAAGATATCACAAACATTATAAGATGTCGGATTTCACGACTCTATCATATAAAATATTACATCACTTATTATGTCGTATCATACATCGTTACTCTAAGATGCTACCCAGAAATCCTGCCTTCCATACACTACTATATAGACCATAGCATTTCATTTTACATAACCACATCTTTTAAGAAAATATGATTGAATGTAGCAAAAGCAAGCAATCAATATTATACCATACAACACCGAACCACATTAAACAACAGTGAATATCATATGCACAATGTTTTTTTTTGCAACAACATATTCTGCAGTTGTCTGGAATCTCAACATGGCGTCGAAACACATAACAAAATAGCAAAAAGAAACGTTCTTTAATATCGGTTAAGATGTTTCAGAATATAAGCGAGCATATTTCGGTTTCCTATTCTCTTGTGAATTTAAGGAGCATAAAACAATATTATGATAAAATAACATGAAACACGCTGGGTGAGGAATATAAAACATTAAATGAATAAAATATCAGATGATGCTTCCAAGAAATCGAACCAACAGAGCTTGGTTTCACATCACTTGGGTTCAGTCAGCATTTATTCAAGCTTTCCCATAAATATTCAGAATGGCTTTCCTTTTGTTTTTTCGCAATTGAACGAAAAAAAAGCTTTGATTTTGCTGCCGAAACTTTATATTATCGGCATTTATTGATTCTTACTAAGCAGTTTCTGATACCTTAAACCCTATGTGGTAAACCATATAGATCGTTGTGTGATGCAAACGAACACACACGCATCCACACACTCATACACAGACTAGCGTATTCAGCATTATAATACATGATACATATATACTTATATTTGTATAAGCTTATTTCTATTAACACGTCATGTTTGTGTCCATATATATATATATATATATATATATATATATATATATAAAGAGAGAGAGAGAGAGAGAGTGGGTGCTTGTGTGTGTGTGTTTATGTATGTCTGTGTGTGGATATTAACTTAATATGGATGGTCATGTCCTAAGAGAGAATTGTAAGTCTGTATTATGTGGCTGTGAGTGTGCATATATACTTACGTGTTTGTATTATGTGTGCGTATTTCTATGTTCCAATACACGCAGATGAAGAGATCATAGCTTATATTTTCCATAAAACCACAGAGCTCAGTGATTCATCATTACAAAACAATTAGTATCAAAATATCCAGAGTGCAACCTTCGCTGTTTATGTCATCAAATCATTTGCTGTGTACGCCATTGTTCTAAGAAATCGCATCTTTTCTGCTTCCAGTCAGACCACAATAAATTTCATTCTGTGCGCCTATGCTGCAATTTTTGCTCTGTTTTTGGTGTGGTGTGTCTCATTCGTTATGCATCATTTCTTTTATATCTTTGCCTTTGACTGCTGACCTAAACTGTATTTTGATTTAAGCACATCCATTATTGCTTGGTTCAATTAATAAATATCTCGCAGGGTTGTTGTATATTCCTGTGAAGTTGTTCCTGTAGGACGAATATACTTCTAGTCACCCATTAAAACCAAAACTTTTTACAAAGCAAATCTTTCAAATTCTTCTTTCTTTTTTTTTTCCTTCTTCCTTTAAATATACCTGGACCATTTTACTTTTCAGCTCACTAAAATATTTAATGGGGCTATTGTGTTCCTTATTTGAAATGGATTTGATGATGATTAGCATAATTATTGAATGAATGATGACGTGCCATGGTCGTAGATAGAGAGGCAAATTTTCACTGCAGGCTTAGGGTTCCCACTTGTACACTTACTTCACAGTCAATTTTAAAGTAAGAAAGAAACGGTTTTATCTGTTATGCTATAACACTGAGAAGTCCTCTCTCTCTCTTCGTTTATCTCTCTCTCTCTCTCTCTCTCTCTCTCTCTCTCTCTCTCTCTCTCTCTTTGTCTCTCACTCTCTCCCTCCCTCTTCTCTCTCTGTCTCCTCTCTCTCTCTCTTTGTCTCTCACTCTCTCCGTCCCTCTTCTCTCTCTCTCTCTCTCTCTCAGGGGCTAAACATAGAGAGGACAAACAAAGGGATTAAGTCGATTACATCGACCCCAGTGCGTAACTGGTACTTATTTAATCGACCCCGAAAGGATGAAAGGCAAAGTCGACCTCGACGGAATCTCAGATTGTATTGTTAGCCAGAAATGCAGAATGCTGAGTTAATACAGAAAATGACAGCCAAGAGAGGAGTTCCAATCCTATTACTGGATTGCTGTGTGTCAGGACTAATATATTTTAAACATTCACATAACATGTTGTTAAGAACAGGACTATGATTATAGGTGATCAGGCCGTAAGCATTCTGGCTTATATTCAAATAGAGTGTATCTCGAATACATTATCCAATGAGCCTATCTAGCTTTTTGAGACAATAGGAAGTAATATAAAGAAAATTTCTCTCATATTTCTAGCAAGCTGAACTACATGAGAGGCATCTAGTTGGTAATCATTGATACAATATAGTTAGCCAATTTTCGTAACTAGCTGCATCTAGCAGTATAAATTATTGTTAGAATTCAATAATGAATCAAGGAAATTAATGCAGCGAGCTGGCAGAAACGTTAGCACGCCGGGCGAAATGCTTAGCGGTATTTCGTAGGTTTTTACGTTCTGAGTTCAAATTCAGCCGAGGTCGTCTTTGCCTTACATCTTTCCGGAGTCGATAAATTAAGTAGCAGTTGCGTGCTGGGGTCGATCTAATCGACTGGCCCCCTCCCCAAAAATTTCGGGCCTTGTGCCTAGAGTAGAAAATAACAATGAATCAAGGAAATAATATTTAGTATACTTGTTTACTAAATATTGTACACTTTTTTTTTACAGGCAAAATAATTTTTTTATCGTCGTTTATAGACCCATTCTTGTAATAGGAATGGGTCTATAAAAGATTGTAACGAAGTGAACAACACGAGAAGTTTGATGGGTGAATAATGATGAAAATGGGAAAGACGTTGAAAATTAAGAAACATAATATTCTGCTTTCACAAAAAGGGATCTCTTCTCGACTATCTGCAAACTATTAGCTGTCAATATTATGTTGTAGAGTTTTACCCCATATATATTCACTGTCTAAAGCTTAAATTTATACGTGATCTAAATATGCAGCTACTACTAACATCGTGTTTAACTGTAACTCATTGACCGTTAGCATCTTCCATAAACCTCTGCTGATATCCGCATAAATTTCCACATTCCGTTAATTCTAGATTCTCTAACCAACACAAACGAGATGTCTGCCGCACACTATCTACAAGTCACCAGTTATCGATCCACCAATCACCCAGTACCGGCCCTCCTCGGTAGTACTCAAATGTTAATAGCAGCTTCGAGTGAACGGATATCAATTCTGCCACATTCTATAGAATCAGGGTGCTTAACATCTACTGGCATTAGAGTGTTGACGTTTACCGACTATCATCTCTAAGACAATAATTTAAGAACTATTTGACATATTATTGACAATCTTTGAAGCAAGGAAAAGTTTTTCTTAAAACAAATTAATACCAATAAAAATAGGGTTATAAGAATGAGATAAACAATCAGATATGTGGCGTGTGTGTGTGAGTGTGTGTGCGTGTGGGTGCGTGTGTGTGTAAGATCAAAGGTTAAAATAAACTACCATCGAAAAAGCTCAATTAAAAAATAAACAGTCAGTGATTGATTGTTCCTAATTTGACCCCAGCCTACAATTGATGTGATTAAGATGAACTCCTCCAAGTATTTCAAGGATCGAATTCTTCGTAGACCAATTTTGTCAACCAATAGTTCATGTCGCCTGATGAAATGGCTGGTGATTTGCATATAAAATAATGAAAATTGTGTAATATTAAGTGGATACATTATATACAAATAAATTGATATTCTGCTGAAACATTTGTAGCATAAATTCAAATATGGAATATCTATTCATTTTCTTTAGTTAAATTTCTTCATTGTGTGACATATGCCGCTGGTATTGTTACATAGATTGGAGTTATAGAGAACCTAACATCATTAAACAAGCTGAGGTTCCGTCAATTTTGCCATTGACTGGATGAGGAAATAACAATATTCATCAGTACTCTCTCAAAATACCCTACTGACAAAATACACGCTGGAGCCTGCTGACTTGACGTGATAACCACGATCATTAAGATCAAAACCAACAGATATATCGTTATATATATCTATATCGTTATATATATATA
>NC_068991.1:35779576-35785279 GCF_001194135.2 Octopus bimaculoides | reverse complement strand
TATATATATACGTGTCTGTGTATAAGTATGTACGTTCAAACTATTTATATGAGAAAGACAAGATTATTAGATAGATAAATAGATAGATAGATAGATAGATAGATAGATAGATAGATAGATAGATAGATAGATAGATAGATAGATAGATAGATATTACCGTCTGTATGTCATTTTCAACAAACGACATTTCTTTCAGTGGAACCAATTAACTGTACTGCCATTAAGCAGAATTAGATATTTAAATGTATCAGGTTTTTTATATTACTTTTTGAGGTGAAACGATGACATGAATAAATTTCCATTATCATCCGAAAATTTGAATACATTTCTTCGAGTAAGAAATACTCATTATTTCAAAGCAAGCTCAATGAACTATTCAATATCACAAGGCAGTGCCTCCATTTATACACACACACACACGCACACACAGACACACACACACAAACACACGCACGCACATACACACACACTCAAAGAGAGGCACACCCATAGATACACACTTACCTGCATACATGTGTGTATTTGCGTGAATGTATGCAGTATATCTGCGCACGTGCATGCATGTGTGTGTGTATATATATGAGTATATGTATATTTATGTATATATATGTGTATGTGTATATATATATATATATATATATATATATATATATATATATATATATATATATATATATATATATATATATATATATATATATATATATATATATATATATATACATATATAATATATACACACATGCCTATATATAAGTATATATATATGTATATATGTGTGTGCGTGTGTTTGTGTGTGTGTCTGTGTCTGTATCTCTCTCTCCCTGTGTATGTGTGTATGTGTGTACGTGTGTGTGCGTGTGATATATGCATACACACATAATACAGAGTATTTAATTTAGGAAATGTGTGGGAAATTGTATGATTATTTATGTATACTATTATGTTTATGTTTGTGTGTATCTTTATATGTATATATGTAGATGTGTACTTGTTTATATATACATATATATATATATATATTTTTTTTTTATATGTATTTATACACACGCGTCCGCGCGCAGTGTATGTAAGCTTGTTTGTATATGTATTTGTATAAGAGACGTATGCTGCAAGTTTGATATAAGTTTCTGTTACTCTCATTATGTTTGCGTTTACATGTGTATATATGGTGAAATTTCTCTGTACTTTTTCTGTGTTTATAGATTCAGCGATGAATAATTTTTTCTTTGTTTTGTTTTTTTATTTATTCTTTGTATCTCAGATTTCGAGATAAACTATGAATTTTATGATATTTCACAAAGAATACTACTTTAATGGATTCGCAGGTATATGCAATTAAATAGCTTCTTGTTCTTGTTCGTTCATTCTTACATTCCTTCCTTCTTCATCTCGTCTATTTATTGCTTTGTTTTGTTTTTACGTTTTCTTTTTCATTTTTTTTTTTGTAACATATTCGAAAATTTAAATGAAATACAATCAAAAGAAAACTTACATTTGCACAAAGACAATGAAATGAGGGGAAAAAAGAGTGTAGTTCGATTCAACATGGAGTCGTCTTTCATTCAGTCTGTTAAGATCACAGACTGGTGTTTCGGAAGGAACCAACTCTGTATATGCTGTTATAATCAAATGACATTATTTCGGCAACCTGAGCTCGGTTAGGCAGATATAGCTTGTGCACTGACGTCATTGTACCAATTGATGTGAAACAACTTTTAATAATTCGTTATATAGAGTCATAGTTTGATAAGAATTTAATTTTCATGTAAAAATTGGGAGTACACTATCATGAACAAAGCAAAACAAGCACGCATGCGCATGACTCCAAGTATATTTCACTGTATTGCGATGTTATGTGAGCATAGGATTACCCACTCACAGATTCTTATGACGTCCCCAATGACGTCATAAGAATCTGCATCGTGACAAAGTAAGCTAAATACTTGTGTCTATCTTTATATGACAGCTAAGCTACAGGCTTAAATTTACATGAAGCGCACTAAACGCGCGCGTTACCGACTTCAAAATTAGGCGACTTTTGATTATAATTTAATCTACATATAATCTACAGACACATGTATTACATAATCGATATTTCTATATGCGTGCTACACCTATTATATCTGTTTATGTATGTCTAGGCAGCGTTAGTCTAATTAAGACAAGGCTCCACAATGTAATAATGGTAAGGACAGTAAAAGCAGACTAGTGGAGGAAAGAACGGTAGGATGCTTTTGCTGTCTATAAAACTGCTGTGCAGTCTCCCCAAAGATATATATTTGCATATTTAAATGTGAATGCATCTACAAGTATTTGTGAACGTATAATGTTCTATCTACCAGGCTATCAGATGTCTTATGAAGCGCTGGTCTCAATGTGCTTCTATTCTTCCCTTGGTTACGCGCATCTCTCACATTTAGATCTAAATATTTGGCCTATATCCATCTTACAAATGGTCTCTTCCGATCTCTTGCACATAACTCGACAATTTCATGATTCTACCAATTGTCTATGAGCATTGCTACTAGTCTGACCTTGCGAAAATGCGCTTTTGTTATTCTGCAATTACATTGTTCGCTCTGAATTGCCTTGTTTTGGTCATGCTCCCACAAAGATATTCCGAGCATGGGTCTTCTCCATGGCCTTTTTCCAGCTGTGCTTTGAGCTCATCTCTAATCGTGGCAAATGCCTTTCACCCGGCTCTTACTCTGTACGCGATGTCCGAGCTTGTCTCAACATGTATCTATTTACTTGTGGGTATATATACAAGCATACTGTTGGCGTTTGCAATGGATTCTTCTGTAATTACAATCGTTTTGCTGTTTTTAAACTCCTGTAAAACTTGTGTAAGGTTCTTGTAACATGATTTTGTTATTGCGTTTATATTTCTGTTTATTACCTTTACATCTGAATGAATCGCGCCGTTTGTCATTAATTTTATACTTTTTAATCACTAAAAGTCATTGTTCCTTTTTTTTTTACCTTAATGCAGAACTTTGTGTCGAAATTGGGAACTGTAAACTGATCAGGGCTAAGTGAGCGCCCTGTAATTAGGCTTGTTGTAAAGGCTATATTCTCTCGTTATGAAAATTATTAAATCATCGCATAATGATATTTCTTATTCGACGTAAAAGAGAAGTTTGAGCATTGTCGATCAGTGAGACGATATTATAAAGTAAACGTTTCTTATTTCTCAATGTCTTTTTTATTTAGGGAAATTCTGATAATAATCTTTCTGTACTGTGCAATGCTGTCTCTGATGATCGATCAACTGTCTTCGGAATTGTATTACTTTCCAGTATATAAAAAATATATATATACATGACATTGCAATGTCTCACAGACATTGGCTTACGTATAGTTTCATCATGTGGTTTTTTTCTACTTTGCCTTGATGGTTTATATTTGTATAAACAAAGAGATGAAAACGTATCGTACTGGCGATACACGAGTCTTCCACATTGTTCTTTTTCACCAGTCTTTGACAATGTTCTTTTCTCTTGCTTTATTAATACTTTGTTTATTTTGGAACAATTGCCTTCTTATCCCATTAACATTTTAAGACACTCTGAATAAATCGTTTTAAAACCAACTGAATATAAATCATAGTAGTAGTTGGTGCATTTCACAGGAAATAGAAAAGGATCATGGGAATAATGTTAAATTAGATGAAATCAGTTTAAGACAAACACAAACATTAATAACATATATTCAAATAGTTTAATAGACCAACCAGCCTATAGACTAATACATGAACAAACTTACTCACACAGATACAATACAAAGAACACATAACCACGCACACCCATACAAATGGAAATTCTAGCTATAGAACAGATGGATATGTCATTAAAAAGAACTCATTAAAAATGTGTCAAAACTCAACAGATCGCAATGTGTATCACATTTAGCCACAAACTAATAGAACAAATTACAAAACCGCAAAGAATGAAAGCCATTTTCATCAACATGACACCACAAAAAGAAGGTACTATATAAGACTGATGTCCATTAAAAACGAGAACATAAACTATTGGAGCTTTAGTCATGCAAAATTCAAAACAGACAGTAACACACAGATACGGCAAAGCCTTTTGAGTGGATTTGAGAGACGGAAACTGAAAGAAGTCCGTCGTATATATGTATGTGTGTGGGAGTACGTGTGTGTGTGTGTGTGTGTGTGTGTTTGTCCCCCATCGTCAAGCCGATGTTGGTGTGTTTACGTTCCCGTAATCTAGCGGTTCGGCAAAGTAGACGATAAAAAAAGTACTAGGCTTACAAAGAATAAATCCTGGGGTCGATTTTTTCGACTAATGCGGTGCTCCAGCATGGCCGCAGTCAAATGTTGATACCCTAGCGCGAAACCGATTGGTAAGATTGGCCGTAATGGGTATATAATACTGTACACTTCGGATAATATATATTAGATTGTTTCACATGAAATGTCATATTTGAAAGGTAACGATAAAATGTTTCAGATGTGTTAGAGAACTGATTTATTTAATGAAAGTATGGTCCGTGTTCATTCATGACGTTTAGCCAACGTTTCTCTATGTCATATATTCCATCTTTTAAAACAAAATTCATCTTTTTCCTGTGATAAACTATCTGAATGCTTCACTTATCTCTTATCTATTTAAGAATGTTTTATTGCTTATGAAAAGCTCAAAATGCTTAAATAAGTGATGACCAGTAGGAGAGATATCAAGGGAATAGGGAAAATCCCATAATTCAGGCTTTGCAACTTTTGGACTGTAACTTGAGGAGTGTGAGGACGTGCATTGTCGTGGAGCAAAATTGGGCCATCTCTATTCACTAGTCTGGGTTGCTTCATTTTCAAATTCTCATGCTTACAATCAATTTCTTGGCAATACGATGTTGCTACTATCATTTTCCTTGTTGCAAAAATGGATAATGAGTAACTCCCTTCACAGACCATCATACAGTGACCACTATTTTTTTCGGGTGCAATGGTGGGTTTAGGTAGTGTTTAGGTGACTCTCTTGTATCTAATCACGGTCCTGTTCTCCTACTGTTGTCAAAGAGTATCCATTTCTCGTCACAAGTAATGATTTCATGCAAAAATGGTATTTTTCCAGTCGAGAAAGCAATAAGGAGCACACATCGAGGCGTCTGTTTCTTTGAATTTCGTTCAGTTGATGTGGGACAAACCTATCAGTTTTCTTGACATTTCCAATTTTTTACAGGTGTCTAAAAACAGTTGTGCGAGATGTTTGGAGTTCTGATGAAAGTTTCCGAACCTTTGTTCTCGAATTTTGTTCAATCAAAGCATTTAATCTATCATGCCGAATAACTGATTTTGGCCTACCCTTTGATTTATTTTCAAGGCTATCATCTCCAGAACGAGAGCTTTGGAACCATCTCTGAATAGTTCTGATGTCAACAAGACTATTACCAAAGGCCCGCTTGATATTCTGTAGAGCTCTGCGGTAGAGTGACCCAGTTTGTACTCATACGAGAAAATCACTCAACATAATTTGGTTATCATTTCCGTAAGGTCTGTGGGTACGAATTTTGTATACCGATATTGTTGAGAAAGAAAAGGAGTCCAGATTAAATGCAAGGTATACATAATTGGGTTTTTAAATGACTGAATTAACAAGTAAATAAAATGCGACATTTCATGTGAAACAACCAAATATATAAGTGTGTGTGTGTGTGTGTGTGTGTGTGTGTGTG
>NC_068991.1:35775928-35778516 GCF_001194135.2 Octopus bimaculoides | reverse complement strand
TAATATTTTAAGTATGATTAAATATACTCTGAGAAAAAATATCAGTTGATGACTAATACATTTATTCACTTATTTCCAGTTGAAGAGAAAGCCAGTCATGCTTTACTTAATTTGGCATCCTCGATGAAAGTAAATTCTCTAGGACGTCTTTAAAATATAATAATTCTTAGATATCATCTGTATGCCAAATATTGATTTCAAATTTTGGGAAGTAGTTAAGTCGATTACATCGACCCCAGTGTTCAACGGTACTCTTTTTATTAACCCCGAAAGGATGAAAAGTAAAAAAGAAAAATTCGACCTCAGCGGAGCCTAAACTCAGACCGTAAAGACGGACAAAATACTGGTAAGCATTTTGCCCAGAACGGTAACTATTCTGCCAGTTCGCCGCTTTCGGTATGCTAAATATTAGATAAGTAAATGCCATTGTAATAAAATGCTTGCAACATTCAGAATCTAAAATTATATTACATACAGCTTTAGAAAAAAATATTAGTTGCCTAATTTATATGTTTGATGAAAAAAATGGTAGTACTTTCCTATTATCGACAGACAGTCAGTTTCTTTATTTACCAAAGGATGAGTAAATAAACTATTTCATGGAACAGTTAAAATAGCTATTTTATGGAACAGTTAAAATTTACTTGAAAAAGGCACACAATTGAAAGGCAAAAGTATCAAAGATTAAATATTTTAGACAAAAATTTCTTTCCAAGAAGGAAACAATCAACCAGTTGTTTTCCCGTTTCTTTCACCATTAGCTAGTGATAGCTATTCGGAAAGTCTGACGATCAGCAATTACATTCGTCACCTTTAATAAATAAGTAAAACTTGGCTATTGATAATAGGAAAGTACCAAAGTAATATTTGTTTCACATTTTGGTACAAGGCCAGCAATTTCGTGGAAGAGTCAATCAATTACATCGACCCCAGTTTTCAAATGGTATTTATTTTATCGACCTCGAAAGTGTGAAAGGTAACATCGATCTTAGAGGGACTTGAAATCAGAACGTAAAGACGGACAAAATGGCGCTAAGCATTTTTCCAGGCACTCTAATGATGCTGGTAGTTGACCGCATTAAGTACCAAAGTAATATTACTTCATAAGGCGGCGAGCTGACAAATAAGGCGGCGAGCTGACAGAATCATAATTGCGTCAGGCCTAATGCTTAGCGGCATTTCGTCCGTTTTCACGTTCTGAGGCCGACTTTGCCTTGAACACTGGGATTGACGTAATTGACTTACTCCTCCCCTAAAATTGCTAGCCTTGAGCCAAAATGTGAAACCAACATTACTTGATGGCAAATATTTCTTTCTCACTTTACTGGCGGTAGTGATGGTGGTTCATACACATACCATAATGAGGACTAAGTGAGGGAATGCCCTTTTTTATATTTTTCTCTTTCCCGGTCTGTAAAACAACATGCTGTTGTACAGCTTGCTCATGTTTTCATCATGAGATGATTACAATTTAAAGCTAGATACAACCTAACAAAATAGAGTATAGTTACACAGAATTTAAGAATAAAGTGGTTGATGTAGAAAACCAAGTCACGTTATTTATAATTACCTCCATAAGTAACGAGTCAAATCATTAACTAAATTATGAAATCTAATAAAACTATTTAACGAAATACGCCTAAAATTTGAAATAATTACCATCAATTAAACATTGGTAAAAAGGATAGGAATTTCGGGCGAAGGGTAAGACAATTGCAATGACTCCAGCGACCAACTGGTACTTGTTTTACGGACCCCAGTAGGTTGAAAGGGAAAGTCGACCTCGGGAGAATTTGAACACAGAACGTAAAGACCCACGAAATGCCGTCAAGTGTGTTAACGATTCTGCCAGCTCACCGACTTAAATCAATTATATATTGAATGCACTATGTGGGCTGCGACTGGTTTTTTACAAAATGGTGAGTTATGTTTACATCTTATTGTCTTCATCAGGGAATCTTAATCTCACCGTAACTACGAGACCAGAGAAAGACTAGAGAAATGTATGGTTTTTCAGGAATGCAATTGAATGACAATTTTAAATCAATTCAACTGAGAATCTAACACCTAGCCCTAATAACTATTTACATCTAAATTAATTGGTTCGTTAAGCGTTAAATATTTTTGTCATTGACACACCCACTCAGGAACATTGACTGAATAAATGCTGGAGTGGGGGTACTCTGAATTTTGCCGGCTGTGAGAATCTGCGATAAAATATTATTCTATTAAAATAGAAAATCTAAACATTAAATTGATGTTAGTAGTTTTATTGGATTTCAAAAAATAAATTATTTGGTCGAGTGAATTACGAGAACAAAAATATATATATATATATATATAAAACGTAATTTATGAAGTTTCTTTTCAAGCACTGTCAAACAAAGAAAGAGAAGATTATTATCAAATAAGTACCTGAAGCTATGATGCAAATAGCAAACAGTTAATGTTTCATTACATTTCATCCTCACCTTTTTAGATATTTTTTTAGTTATTTTAGCGAATGTAACAATTAAAATTTCTCTCTCTCTTTCGCTCTCTCTCTCTCTCTCTCTCTCTCTCTCTCTCTCTCTCTCTCTCTCTCTCTC
>NC_068991.1:35771302-35775717 GCF_001194135.2 Octopus bimaculoides | reverse complement strand
TGTGTGTGTGTGTGTGTGTGTATAGTATTAACACTGCAGACTGAAATACTCATGGCAAATACCCTCAAAGTTTTCATACTTAAGTTTATCTTTGTAACTGAATTTTTCTCTATAACGAAGTGAACGTTTAGAAAATTTAAATATACGCATGAGCACAGTCTTTTAATGATTTTTTTTAAATGTTGTTTATGTTGGCTAATTTTATTGCTAAAGATTCATCATTTGAGAACTTTCATACTCTCCAATACTTATACAATCAATAGATGATTCGCAGTAAGATATTGCCGGATAGTGAAAATAATTTGATTCGTAATCAATTTCTTAAACGATTCCGTGTAAATAATTTGCACTTCAACTTAACCTAACAAAATCAGTCTAGATTTCTGCACTTTCTCTTCTTCAGAATTATCTACTTAACCTTCTGCCTCTTAAACCTAAAATAAAAGAATTCATTTTCCTGCGAAATTATTTCATCTGCTATAATATTACTCCTCACTTTAAATTTACTTCCTGCTGAATATCTTAAAATATCAAACTTGAAAATTATTCCTGAATTTGGGGTATTTTAAGGAATTTATGTCCTCAGTTTTCTTTAAACATGTTTAAATTTACAGCTTCTGTAATTTACCATTGTACAGAAATCTAGTGCTTTTATTTGTGTCAGAAATAATATTCCAATATTAACATTTTTTGCAGTGGATATGGATCATAACCTTTTTCACGTTTATATAGTATGAATTCGCAGTAACTACATAAAACTTCACATCCTTGTTTTCAAGAATGCGCACACAATAAGATGAATATACCTAATGTGACTCAAATACTAAAATATTCATTGCTTTGGCAAACATTGTTTAGATGAACTAATTTCAGACATCAGATGCCAATGTTGCATTTATCGAACGAATAATATTGATTAGTTGTGAAGTTGTCTATAAAATCTCTCTATACCACATTTTAAAAAAGATAAAATAACTGCAACAACGATAGCAGCACGTGTGTGATAAACATAGATGACAATCAGAAATAGTAGCCATTGTAAATAAATACTCTATGAGAAAAATATTATTATTGTCTTTCGTGTAACACATCTTTGCGCAGTTCATTCCTATTGACTGAGCTGCAGACATGGGTCAAGCCCAGGCCAAGATTGAGCGTTTGGCATCCCAAAATGTTGCCAGGCACTCACAGCATTGTACCAACTGAACAAAGCCGTTAGCGGGAAAACTACTAAAGGTGGGGGAATCAATGGAGGATATCAGTGACAATGGCCTGGGATTGATTGTGGGTATCGATGAGAACAGTATGAATGGTCTCTTTGGGAGGACTTACCAGTTGGAGACTATAAATAACTTCCAAAAGTCCTTAGCATCACAGTGCTACTTCTTTGCGATAAGATCTTCAGACATGGAAAGCCAACAGCCGAACATGTCTGAAATGCATACAGGTGGACGAATCCATCCTGCATGCAATCATTCAATATCTGTATATAAGTGATTTGTCGGCTTGTGTCGAGAAGTTTCTGTTTCGAATGTGATTATACCCTCAACTATTGCGGGTGTTACATTCCAAACCACCTTGCGATAGGTGAAAATCCGCGAATCAGAAACAATACTATACTGTATTTTTTTATTATTTTTATAATTTGTAAATATTTATTTTATTATAAATGCAAAACAACGCTACGGAGGAATCGACGTAAGCTTAAATAATAAACCACGATAGGTGAACCGCGATAGGTGACCGCGATAGGTGACCGCGATAGGTGAACCGCGATAGGTGAAATGCGATATGGCGAGTGATTACTGTAATCCGACTTCCGTGGAATGTATAAGGAAGACACACCACCTTCCTTTAGAAGACAAGGGAGGCGGATCTTTCTCTGTTTAATGACTGTGGTGAAATAGGTTGTGGTTGGTTGACCTATTTGGAACGTTTGAAGACAAGCATTTTCCTATCAAGCTAAGCTCTCATCAATTTCTTCAAATATAATTTGAAGAGGAAGGTGGGGGCAAAGAAGAGGATGCTGCTGTCTAATGAGTTTATCGAAAGTAATGAGACTGAATGGGCCGAATCTGAGTTTGATTTTCTAAGTAGTAGGAAAGAAACCGGAAGGCACTCTCGTTCCCTTGAAGAAGGTAGCAATATCCAGGACTTTTTATGGAGATTTCTAAGAATTATTCTTGGTGGACAGCCGCCCACCCAGTTTCATCTGCTATAACATTACTCTTCACTTTAAATTCACTTATTTTAAATCTTTTTACATCTTTGTTGTTGTTGTGTTCCCCCCACCTTTTAATCGGTGTAAACCCCACTATATTGGGTGTAGTGTTTCGTCTTTTGATGTAGTCCTAAATGTCTTGGTCCCTTTTAAACAATAAAAGAAATTATTATATTGGTGTTGTTATGAGGATTGTGATTGACAGAATCGCTAGAGCGTCGGTCAAAACGATTTTGCCGTATATCTACAGGCTCTGAGTTCAATTCCTGCCGATATCAACCTTGTTTCTCATTCTTTCGGTTTCGATAATATTAAGTAAAGTTTAAGTATTGGATCGATATTATCGACTAACCACTTCTCTCAGTATTGCTGGACTTATGCCTAAATTAGAAAGTACAACTACTAGTAGTAGTAGTAGTAGTAGTAGAAAAGGTGGTGAATTCTCAGAGTCGTTAAAGCTTTAGGAAATTAGGAAAAATGTTTTGCAACATAACAACCTGAGTATCAGATACCACCGCGGTCAGCTTTGCCTTAAATTCTTTCAGAATCAATAAAAAAAGTACCAATCAAATATTGATGTCATTGTAATCGACTTTTCCCCTCCCCAAAAGATTTCTGGCCATGTGCCAAAAATAGGAAGAATTATTATTATTATTATTATTATTGTTCAGTAGTTTTATTTTTATAACGTGCTTTCATTTCACTACCGAGCGCAGCTCTGTGCGCCTTGAGTATGTGCTGTGGTTTGCTGTGGTGCTCTTATGTTTACTGTATTGAAAGTGTTTTGCGTAGAATGTGTGCAGTACCCAGTAGTGCAATTTTCTGTATGTTATACATATTTGTAAGTCCTGGTGTTTTTGTTATGTATTTGTCTGAATATTTTTATTATTATTATTATTATTATTATTATTATTATCATTATTATTATTTAAAGGATAGATATTATTCCTCCAGAAAGTAAAGAAACAATAAGAAGAGTGCGACTGTTATCGAATGAATAATATGTTGACATCTCGTTTCTTTACTTTCTGGAGGAGTAACATCAATCTTTTAAATATTACCAAAATGAATCGTTAGCATGTTGGACGAATTGCTTAGCGGTATTTTGCTCGTCGCTACGTTCTGAGTTCAAATTCTACCAAGGTTGACTTTGCTTTTCGTCATTTCGGTGTCGATAAATTAAGTACCAGTTGTGTACTGGAGTCGATCTAATGCCCCAAATTTCATGCCTTGTGCCTCGAATAGAAAGGATTACTAATATTATTATTATTGAGTGAGCGAGCAGTGCATGTCATAAAAGTGACACTGGGGTACAAATATATGAAGCCCAATATACCCATCATGACTACCTGTCTGATAAGGGTACACCAAGCACATGCAATACAACCATATGTGCGCAACATGGTGATCTCATTTCAAGATAAACAGTGCATGACCTTGCAGGTGGGGGCCAAGTTAGAATTTTCTTCAGGTCGAGTAGTCCATCCTACGTAAAAGGTCACTGAATAAGGGTTTTTTAAGGATGTTACACGAAACACCCATGTTTCCAGAGGTGAATTATTCAAACGCCAAAGAATTCCTCTCAACACATGGCTATGGTGCTCCTCAAATACCTCTGCTCGTGATCAGAGATGCACATATTGTCAGCCACCAAAGAACATGCTCAACTGGTTATGGTCAAACAACTGACAAGCAAATCTGTGATATTGAGCAGAATATTTGTTTTAGCGCATCTTTTACACCAAAACAAAAGCATGTACATAATGACACTTCCAATCATTTAAGATCAGAAGTCTTGAGAGCCACTGCCTGATATTGCGTCAGGGCATTTCAAATAACTGACAAGCAATTATTATTATTATTATTATTATTATTCAGTAGTTTTATTTTTATAACGTGCTTTCACTTCACTACCGAGCGCAGCTCTGTGCGCCTTGGGTATGTGCTGTGGTTTGCTGTGGTGCTCTTATGTTTACTGTATTGAAAGTGTTTTGCGTAGAATGTGTGCAGTACCCAGTAGTGCAATTTTCTGTATGTTATATATATTTGTAAGTCCTGGTGTTTTTGTTATGTATTTGTCTGAATATTTTTTTATTATACCTAAGGCACCTACTATGATAGGAATTGTTTCTGTTTTTAGATTCCACATTCGAGTTATCTCTATTTCCAGGTCTTTGTATTTTGAAAGTTTTTC
>NC_068991.1:35765182-35768537 GCF_001194135.2 Octopus bimaculoides | reverse complement strand
CATCCTTTCGAGTCGATAAGTTAAGTACCAGTTGCGTACTGGGGTCGATCTAATCGACTGGCTCCGTTCCCCAAAATTTCGGGCCATGTGCCTAAAGTAGAAAAGATTATTATTATTATTATTATTATTATTATTATTATTATTATTATTATTATTATTATTATTATTAAGTGAGAGAGCAATGATACCATCAAAGTAACAGTATGATAGAAGTATTTGGTAATACGTGTACCTTCTTTTGATAATAGGCTATTATATAGTGAAAGTCTAGTTAGTTACTATGATGACAACGCTACCTATGTATTTATCTTTCACACACATTTTCTCTATCTCTCGACATTAATTTAAAGATCCTTGAGATAAGCACCTCAATTACACTGAGTAATTGGCTATCACTTTAGAGAAATTTCGTAACGGCAAAGGTCTAGACATGAGCTGCCTTCGACCGTGTCTGATATACAAACCTCTTATACAAATTGCCTGCTTACGGGCTCCACCCATCTCTCATGTCTTGGATTGGTAGTTTCCGATCATGGCACGCATTTATGGTGATCTATGTACTGCGCTCTCAATCATCTTTTAGTGCTCCATTCGGTTCGATGTTGTCCCCTATTCTCTTCTTTATACATCAATGACCTACTTAGTTTCAACAATACCCATTCTTATAGGTATTGTCATTACTTGCTAACTACCTCCAACCATGCATCAACCACACGTAACCTAGACACTATGCGCCAAAACCGCTCTGACTCCATCAATGAAGAACTGGAGAGTATCTTCTAGTGGACCCACGCCAGTCTTCTCTTTTTTAACAGCAAAAAAACCTTCACGTACTACATATATCAAGAACATTGAACCAAACTACACACCGCTAAATATGAGCAACACTATACTAGAAACCTCATAATCGCTACAAATACTGGGCTTCACTATCACTGAGGAACCTTCTTAGTGAAAGCATAACTAGGATCGCATCTCAAAGAAGCGATTTCAAACCGAGAAGAGAATTGTCTTAGAATGCGATACTGAAAACGAATGCGTGTGAAAAGGATAGAAAAACTCATTACCAGTCAGAGAATAAAAACTTCATGAGTGGAAAATGAAAAAATGATAAAACAATGGCTAACTCAGTTTAATATATGAGAGACCATCAGAGCAGTCGAAAATGAAGAATATAGTTACATACGAAAAGAAATTTAACAAGAAACGGCAGAAAGATCAATGAATCATCAAGAGAAAAGAATTAGTAAGTTTTATTTCGAAGAGAGAAAAGATATAAAACAGGAAAGGAGCTTACTTTTACGTTTCAATGAAAAGAAATATATATAGAACGAGATTACCAGCTTTGAAAGGAATTAAAAGTGAAAAGCTACGGAAGGAAACCGGATAAACTATTAACAAATATCAAAGTTGAGAATATGACAGACGTAAATGATCTCATATACTGAGTAGAGCAGGAAAATTAGTCAAAGACCTACGATGGTAAAATACTTAAGACTTCAGTTTAGCAGCTCAATAAAGATACTGGATGGGTAATTACTACAATTGAAAAGAATTCTATGAAGGAAAAGTATAAAGACGAGCTTCAAAGAAAGTATAACATCAAACACGAAGGATCAAGTGTTGCTAAAGAAATGATATGCTAAAAAAATTTAAAGGAAAGTCCATATTCAAAGAGAAAAATAGGAATGGAATGAAAGCTCAACATCTAACAAAAGGATTGTATACCAATAGGTAAAAATACAATGAGGCAACAGATTAAAGTGAAGACACAGAAAGTCGGAAGGTTCGGCGAGTGGAGCAAGTTCTTCAGGAAAAACAAGATATCTAGGGAATTTTGAAGAACAGGACAAAGAGGTTACATTGATTACACAACAGGACCAACATAAACACATAGAGAACTTAAAGATAGTCAAACCACCGAGACCACTACCATCTTCAACAAGACTAACAACTGGAAGGCTCCGGGGATAGATGGCATGGCCAACATGTGGATGAAGAATCCACAAACTTTTCGCATGGGATCATAGCTGCAAAAAGGATCTAGGTAGATAATCTGATTTACAAGAGAAAACAGAGGAAACACAGAACCCAAAGAATTACAGATTCATTACTTGTGTGCGAACCATGTAAAGCATCAATATATCTAACAACAGCGTAAGGGGAAACAATAAAAACTAACTGAAAAGCAAAATGAAATACTATTTACTATCTCCAAAGAAGTCAACAAGTACAAAAGAGAGACTGGAAATTAAAAAGAGAAAGTAAAACCAACGTAAGCTCTGAAAAAGCTAAAGGCGTATCTCAAAATGAGTTTACAAGATGTTACGCTAAAGCAAGAAGAGACCCTATGTAACGGGTACTTGAAAACTTTGAATCGAGTGTAAATAGACAAAGACAAATTCGCAATGGTTGGAAAGCTCAAAGTCGAAGCTGAATCATGATGATTCTTTATCGAAGCGGAGAATATCCAGAACTCAGAACATTAAGCAAAAACAAGGAATAAAAATTATGCTCATCAACAAAAATGAACTTAAAACCAATGTTTTCAGAGCACCATTAGTCAAAACACTGAGGCTGCGAAGGAAATAACACAAACAGGTGAGCAAACAGTGCCTCTAACATACATACATACATACATACATACATACATACATACATACATACATACATACATATACATGAATAAATAATAAAATGATGGGTAAGCGTCACTTCATTACAGCAGTCTCCAGCGGATTTCCTTAATAGATTAATGAGTACATTACATCATAACTTAAATAAAACTGCTTTCATCATATGATATATAACATTTCGAAACACTATAAGATCAGTACTTTACCACTGTGGGCTAGTCAAACATGATTCCAGCCAAAGCTGGCTTGGAATTAGAGAATCATGTTCGAATAGCCCACTGTGGTAAAGTGCTGTTCTGATGAAAGCAGTTTTTTTCTTTAGTTATGATGTAATGTACTCATTAATCTATTAAAGAAATCCGCTAGAAACAGTTGTAATGAAGTGACACGTATCCATCATTTTGTTATTTATATATTTGTTTATAATGCACCTCACTGGAATCCCGACCCGTCGGATATTCTGGAGTACACCAAATAGCGTACAGCCTATACACCATGCACTTATGGATTAGCCCTTAGGCTAATAAAATACTCACAAGGGTTAAATTCTCTGTATACATAACCTGAATTTTTCACCGGATGTACTTTGGTACTCATGTACTTCCATACCTTTATTCGACTAAAGGTGCCGTTTACAAGTTGATTTCGACCCTACTTGGTGCCTATCATTTCAGTACCTGATTCATTTGAATCCTTGATATTGTGTGTATATATATATA
>NC_068991.1:35763386-35765146 GCF_001194135.2 Octopus bimaculoides | reverse complement strand
GTTCTGTCTGTCTGCTTTTTTTTGTGCGCTTATAACTCGAGTATTGTTCATCCGATCGCGCTGAAATTTTAAACATGGATACATTTTTCAAAATTGTCAGTTTCAAAGTGAGAATCGCTATTTTTGTAATCCTTATGGCCTGTTCATCGGATGATTAAAACTTCCATTTACATTTTTATCGGAAACTACTGTTACGTACCCCGTTGTTCTTACCACCATGTCAGTGAAAATGGAAATAAAATACTTAAAGCAACAGTCGTCAAATGCAAAAGCCAAAGAACTGTTAATTGTTTAAATATCACTTGCAATATTCTCTTTGCAGATAAAACAGCGTTCAGTCTGGCGTATAGGTGTCAACATGAGGCATGTAATAAGGGAGAGTGCATTGTGTTTATCATCATTCACATCAATTTAACACGTAGGTTCATATACATTGCCTTCCTGCCAACCGAACTGTTTACATTACTTTTTGTCCTGTTTCTTCCGCCACCCTGTTCATTAACCGACGTTCTAAACAATTCATTTCTACGTTTTCACATTTAAATGTCAGATATATGTAAATAAAGCTTACTATTTGTAAATACAGTTTCATTTTGATTTAAATATTAGACCACGAACAACTGTATTCATTTCTGCATTTACACACGTTTGTAAGTGGCTAAAAAAATTGATATCACTCTAACTTTAATTAACTGTAATCAACTACGTGCATTCGCGGTCAGATGTGTTCTTACGGCTGTTTTTTGTGCAATAAACCAGCTGACATGAAAAACTACTAGGAAAAGGCAGTTACTTCATTAAAAGTGAAAATAAAGCAAATAAATAACTAGTGATTACTTAATTTTCTGAAGATATTCTCAACAAGATTCGATTGAAAGTAGAAAAAACTAATTGATTGCTTATAAAACGTGAAAAATTTGCGAGGTTACATCTAAAACCTTGCCTAACGTTTCTCATCCAACTTAAAAAATAAGCAGTATTGTTTAATTTTTAAGATAAAATTCATTTGCAAAGAAAATGCCTTATGTTATTTTTTTGCATATTGTGTTATTTCACTCTCGAGTTTCAACTCATCTTGTGTCAGTTTTTGAGAGAAGAGAGTCTTCCCTAAGCATTTTTGCGCCTTTATTGAGTAGCAGTTTCCGTTTGCCTGTCTTTCGGGTGATTAAAACTTCCATTTATATTTTTATTCGAAACTAATGTTACTTATCCGTAGTTCTTACCGCTACGCCAGTGAAAATCGAAATAAAATATGTAAATCAACAGTCGTCAAATGCAAAAACCAAAGAACAGACGTATAGGTATCAACATAAGGTATGTACTATTGAAGAGTACATTGTGCTTATCCTAATGTGAAAGTGTTTGAGTGCAAAAAGTTTAAGGTTAATTATGATGTCAGATTCCACTGGAAGTTAATATTGTGAGGTGAACAGCTTTCCTTTATTTTATTGGCCTCATGACAATTTTGAAAAGGTTCACCGTCTTAAGATTCAGTATCAATCAATTTTCCTTATTTAGAAGAAACAGTCAACAGTTTTAATGTCTCAGGAATCTTTAATGCCCTAACCAAAAGTAACAACCCCATACGATCGCCAAACATCTCCACAACTTAACACCGTCCAAGTTAACCCTCTTCACCTATACAAACCTATATATATATATACAATACTAGCAAACGCCCTCGCCATTGGACGGTGTTAAGTTGTGGAGATGTTTGGTGATCGTATGGGGTTGTTACTTTTGGTTAGGGCATTAAAGAT
>NC_068991.1:35755449-35762895 GCF_001194135.2 Octopus bimaculoides | reverse complement strand
ATATATAGGAGCTACACTCCAAGTACTGTTCTTTCTTTCTTTTTTCAGCGCAACACACTCACTCTCACTTCATTCTATAACTCTCCGCTTATAGATATAATAATCGATTCCTTTACTATTTCTGTCTCCGATGAAGGGATGCATTGGATCTTCTCTGAAACAGCTGTGAGATTCTATCCATAAAATATATTTCTAACTTTACCATTGTTCTCTTTATCCTTTTATATATTTATACATACACACGCTAATACACGACTTATAATCCCCAATCCTATTCATACAACGATTGGGGCATAACTAGCAGGTATACAGCACTTACTCGGTATTACCTGTATCTTTGGGTTTGGTTAAATCCAATACCCTCCTTAACCTTATATATATATATATATATATATATATTACTAACTTTGAGAATTCCATGCAACATTTATTTTAAGAAGGTGATGCAATTTAAAGAATTTGAATAACTTTTTTTCTATTTTCTGCAATGCTCTGCAAAAGGTATATTGGTTTGTATTTGGTTTAAGCACATTTAATGACATGCAAGCACATATTTAAATAGCCATATATTATACAAATGGGAATGTATTGGTGAAGATCTATGTCTAAAAGTAATTTCGTATGTAGATAGTTTCAGATATACTGGATATATTAGAAAAAAGATATCAGACATATGTGAAGAAGTATATATTTGTTGCATAATGCGTATGCGTACGAGCGCCCGTATCTTCTTATCTACATACATACATACATACATACATACATACATACATACATACATACTACATTACGTACATATATTGAGATATATACGTATATGTATTCAGCTACACACACCTTACGCACATAAAACGCATACGAATTACGACTTACAAATAGTACAAACACATAAAACACTTCCGTTGTGTGCGCGCCGATGTGTGTATGTGTCTGTCTGTCTGTCTGTCTGTGTGTATGTGCGTGTGTGTGTTCAAGTTTAGTAAAGTAGGTATCTTCCATTTTTTTAAATAAGAAATGTCTAAAATATCTGCTGAAACCATATAACTGTATCCATGGCAGAAATCAAATTGAAGATATATGACCGAAATGTACGATTACCAGCTCGCAAACTCATATCAAACAAATTTATGAGTTGCAAGCAAATAGGTTATTAATAAAAAAAAAACATCTTCACTGCTCAAAATCATATATTTCTTAATATAATGGCGTTATTTTTTAATTATTTTTTATCTACTGAGTAACGTATGAACGAAAATATCGATTTATTTCTAGGTAACCAGACCCTGGAGTTAATTTTTTCATATATATTTTTCTAAACGGATGCCGTGTATATAAAGTACCACCACCACCACTACTTCTCTCATTTCGTCTTCTTCTGCTGTTACCTTTACTTCTTCAGTTTATCCTTCTCTCTTTCCTCATTACTCTCTCCACCGTGCGCGTCTATTTTACCACCTCTTTTGTGACCGATACCATTAAATGCAAAAACGAAATTGGGAGCACAACAATTTATGGAAAGTATCATATCTAGTGACATAAAGCTGGAGGTACGCTTCAGGAAATTTTTTAAAACTATCAGTTTTAAATTAGTTCATATAAATTATATTAATTACGCCCTAATTTTGTACTCAATGAAAAAAGGAAGAGAAAGACACATAAAAAGTACAAATGGTTATAAACAGGTTAATTCGATGGGTTCTAGTAGGTACGGGTCAGTTCTGTCCTCTAAATTTAACTTTTCCACTATTTTCTTAACCTGAAAGTTTAAATTGGTTAGATTAATGCGCTAGAAGCAGGCTATAGAGTTTGATTAGTATACAACCTTGAGAACCAAACTAGAATGAATGCAAGTATAAATAGAGCACAATACATAGTAGTTGATGACACAAGGAAAAGTAATAGTAACTCGAAAAAGCCTCTTGGGTGTATAGCGAAACCAGAAGTGCCCACAATAGCAATAGCGGAATTAACAGCAAAGTGGGCAACGTAAGCAATAATAATGACAAATACGATAAAGAAAAATAATAGCCTAAGCAATACTAGGCCAGGTAAGAACAAGACCCCTAGAAATAGGAATATACCGGGTACGGCTAATTCAAACAAGGATAGTAATAACTCCGTGGGTAAACCCCTTAGTAAAACGATTTGCTCTCACACCAACTCCCAGTAATAACAGAGACATCCACAAAAGAATTAATAATTTGAGGGCTACATTGTGGTATAATGCAGTATTCGGTCGGCAAATAGCTTCTAATATTCCGGGGAAATAGATTTTTCACCAAAGATTAGAATTGAAAAAATACACTTTGACCTACTTAAAGGCCTAGGAATCTCCTTTCGACCTTAAACCTAAGGTCGAGATGAGGTCAACCGCATAGTAATTTTCATAGCTATATCAAGTTTCTAAATCATCCCCTCACATTCTTTTCTCTTATAAACCATAGTAACCTTGCCACGTATGTATTCGTTAGCCACGCATACATCCACTAATTTCGCTTCAGACCTTGAATAAATTCACATAGTCGAAAATAGCTGAATACAAATTCAATTGCTATTTCTCTAAGTAGTAGAAACGTGCGTCGGTCAGATTTAAACCAAATATGTTGCATAATTGATTCTAGAAATAATTTTAAAATATGCAGATGTACCAATTTCCGTATTTATTGTAATTGTCATGGATTTATCCTCCCGAAATACTCATAATCCAGGGAAGCGATCACAGGATTTACCCATCGGATGAATTAAAGTGGGATTGGTCACCCTAAAAAATCCTAGGTACTCCCTAAGACTTGATGGGGTAGCCTGAACCCGAGTTATAATTGAATGTTCGTACAGTACCCACCTGGATAATTTCCCCTATATTTCATTTTATGTGTGTATGTTTGTGTGTGGGTGTGTGAGTGTGTGTGTGTGTGTGTGTGTGTGTGTGTGTGTGTGTGTGTGTGTGTGTGTGTGTGTGTGTGTGTGTGTGCGTGTACAGGCTGGATCGTGTTTATGAGTGGTTTCATATCAATCAGTTGAGTTATCTGTCTTTGGTTGCGATGTGGGATACCTACATGTGCAGCATGCAGATGAGAAGCAATTCTGTATTTTAATCTGTTATGGCGGCAGTGTTTTCTGACACTCAAGTGTAGGCACAAGAAGCACCAGTCCATAACGAGGTATAACCTTTTGAAACGATGGTGAGATCTCTAGTTGACTGTTGCAACAAATCAGACTTTTCGGTGCGACGATGCTTTCTTGATATCAGTCGTACTTGTAGTCTTCTGGCTGCCGAAAGAAACAAAAATAACATGATACCATTCAAGGATGATTTCGGGAACGTTTACGGAATCAGTTCAGGTCTGGCGCGAGAAGCCAAGTTGCTTGGATTCAAAATGTTAAAAAGAAATGAAGGGAGATACAAACTATATAATAGAGAGTATTGCTAGAGGGGAGAAGTAGGTCATTAATTTACAGGAGGAAGAGTGTGATGGACAGAACTGAACACTCAAGCATATCAGAGTTGATACAGTGTGTGTGGCAGAAAAAGCAGTATCAGCACAGATAACAATGATACGATCTAAGAGAAAACTAAAGATCCAGGAGACGAAAGATGGATGGAGTTCATAAGGAGTTTCCTGTGTCAGACACAGTCGAAAGCTTTGCTGATAATAAGGGCAATAATATGACTTTCCTCAAATTTCTTTTGGGTGAGAGTCCACTTGTAACATGTTGGGAACAGGTATCCAGTAGATCTTGTTTTAGAGAAGTTGTTTGGAGATCATTAAAGAGAAATGGAACTTCAAGTTTCGGAGAATGTCATATTTCATGGTTTTAGTTTGTAAATAGTATAAAAAACACTATCATACGCGCAGACACACACAGAGGCACATATACATACATGCATACATACACACATAGATACATACATACATACATACATACATACATACATACATACATACATACATACATACATACACACACACACACATGCATACATGAACAAGGAAACACAGAGTTACAGATAGACGGACAGAGACCATTCTGAAGCAGTGATATTATTGTTCTGTCTTCCTTTTCCAAAACTGAACTCTTAGAAGAGAAAGTAAGTAAAACGTTCCTTCATTTCTGTCAAATTGGTTTACGGTCTTTATCAATGATAATTTGAATGACATTGAGAAAAAGCTATAAATCACAACAGATTACCTTTAAATAGTTGTCTTTACAATTACATCTTCCATTTTAATTTCTTCTTCTTAATCCTCATATCCTTCACCTTCGTTATCTTCATTTTCTTCCTTTTCTTCTACTTTATCATCAATTGTATTAGCTACTTTCTTCTCTTGTTCTTTTTTCTCATAGTCTATCTCCTTCTCTCCCTCCCCCTTCTCCTTTGTCTATTGTCATGGCAACTCTCACTATACTTACAAGTTATTCTCTTGTATTTTTTTTAATTTCATCTTATTCTCTTAATTTTCATTTCATCTTCTGCAATAATTTTCACTACTACTTCTACTACTGCTGCTGCTGCAACAGCTATTGATGATGCTTTTACTACTGCTACGAAATATTTACTACTAATTCTACTACTACGACAGTTAATACTATTACTACTGCTATTACAATTAATCATACTGCTGCTACTACCACCACTGCTGCTAAACTACTATATCGGCCATCATTATCTGTTCTTTTAGTTTAGTTCCCACAGAAGTGTCCCTCGTTGACTAGCTTTTCATTTCCAACTTGCGGAGTAAGTTACAGACTTTATAAAAAGTTATAGACGATTGAACTGACCCAAAATGTTACTAGTACGAGTTATCGAAGTAGCTATAACGATGATTTGCCCTAAGTGCTAGAAATAGCATCTAAATTCTTCAAATCACATTGTACCGTCCTGGAAAAAAGCACGGATTGGACAAAGTCCCAAGTAAATAACTAAGGTGAGTTGATCCATATAGGAAAGCTATGTTGGTAGGTTCCATAAGCAGAGCTGAGCTGGATTTAAAATGCAGTTGGCATTGCCTCTAGACGAAAGGAAACCAAGTTCCACTCAGCTGGAATTTTAACTCAGTACTTAGAGCATCATAAGTATTCTCTACACATAAAAATATATAACTACACTCTTATCCTTTACCCTCTCTACCACACCAACAGCCGATTGGTAATTAAAATCCATTCAAGCCTAATTTTAGAAAAAGCAGATAAGTTGATGATCAATATGATGAGGAGGAGGGTGACGAGGATGACGATGACAATGATCATGGGAACAAAATCAAAATTATAAATCATTAATGGAACTGTGAAAATTGTAGAACATTCTAGTTTAGTATATAAATCTGTTCATATATACACACATGTAAACACAAAAACCTACTACAAAACAACGTTTGCCGTTTGTTTGTGATTCCAAGACAACCTCGTCTTCATTGATGTTTGAAGACAAAAAATAAGATGAGAACTAAAAGTAGAAGCCTTATCAACTTTTGTAGTAACAGGTGGTTGAGTGACGTAAGTGCCAATATTTAAATGTTAGAAGCTGTTAATAAAATACATGTCAGTTCGCTGAGTATTCTTGAAACAAAAACCATATACCATAAAGAGAATCAACCACACTAAAAACCTCATATGAAACCCCGACAAGTTTATAATATTTCCTCTTAAAGGTCGCCTTTATACAATCGAAAAGGATGAAACTCTACGGAATCATCAGCTGGCAACGAATTCTAAATATGTAAAACCAGAAACAACAACATCATCTATATCATTCCCGAATGTGAATGTCTTCCATATATTACCTTCCCATGAGGCATGATGTGGTAAACAGAACAATCTGCAATAGAATGAGAAAAAGTATAAAGTAAAATTGGTGTAGGAAGTGGTGGTTTTGAAAAGGATGATGGAAAAGAAGAAGAAGAAGAAGAAGAAGAAGAAGAAGAAGAAGAAGAAGAAGAAGAAGAAGAAGAAGAAGAAGAAGAAGAAGAAGAAGGTAATGAGGGAGGAAGGAAGAGAAGAAAACGATGTCGGCTGAATAACGAAGACGTTTTATATGGCTATGTAGTTATTCACTTGTAACTTCGAGTAACAGCGTTTCACTATTTCAATGCCAACATTGCTACACTGATTCGTTAACTTACAGTGTCGAGTTGAACTCTACCTGTAGGTCTTGAGAAGCCACTACCTCACTCCAACATCGCTTCTAAGTGTTTTAGTTTATTTCCTAATCGGCATGATGAAGGATCTAATTACTATCTGCCTAAGATTAATCGTGTTCAACATGTCCATTGAGCATTAAATTCATCACAACCATCCACTACCAGGTGAGTATTTTTCTTATCCAATGAAGAAATCTACTCGATAGTAATGATAGAAAAAAGTTATTTGCAAGGCTTTGAATCCTTGGTAGATAGGGAGCAAAAATTGCGTCTGTTTTCTTTTCGTTGACTCTCTGAAAAGGGTCAATAATATTAGTAAGAGAGATTTGACACATTCGTTTCAATTTTCCTCAACTGTATCCGTCACATTTAACCAAAGTATAAGAACATCTTCAGATATACAATCAAACAATGAGAAGGTAAGCGATTAAAAAGTTTTTCAACACGTCTTATAAACGCGTAAACAAAGAAAAAACAGGAAAACGTCGAACGTACTTCACTAACACACTTAAATCAACCGTCTCTCCTTGCTAAATTATCTTTCAAATGTATTTCTGTTTTATATTATCGAAACAAACATGGAATTCGGTTAGATAAGACTAAATATCTTCCATTTGATAACATTGGAAACAAAATATGTAGAATATTTTTATGTTTGAAATTATAATTGCCCAAAACGTAGACAAATCAAATATTTGAGATATTTTATGTTTTCATTGAAAACATTTATATTTTTTTATTCACATTCTCATATTTTTATTGTGTTATTTTCTGATTTTTTGTTTCTTTATCTCACTCACAGCCTAATATTTAAAAATATTTTTTTCCTGCAATTGCTTTATTTTCTTAAATGTAATATTTTTTCTCTAGGGTTTCTCCAACTTTAAGATATTATGTCATTCATTTCTTTAATTTAATCTACTTCTACTAATGTTGTGTGCTTGTTTAGAGCCGATGAACTTTTTTATGCTTATTTTTAGTCTTGATCAATGATATTTGGATCCATTTTTGTATTTGTGTTTTGAATATTAGCTATATCTCTGAGAACTGATCCCGATTCACGAGTTCGAGTCTGATTTATTTCACATCACTGACGCTACAGAAATAGATATGAACGCCATGACCTCAATTTCCCTTTCCTTGCAGTCAATCATATTGATATTCAAGTGATCAGCGATATCGCAAAAGATCAATAAAGATCAAACATTGATCCCATTTATCGTACTTGTGTAAGGGATAAAATAATATCTAACTTTTTATATGTACAAATTTATATATATATATATATATATATATATATATATAT
>NC_068991.1:35750420-35755381 GCF_001194135.2 Octopus bimaculoides | reverse complement strand
TGTGTGTGTGTGTGTGTGTGTGTGTGTGTGTGTGTGTGTGTGTGTAGGTTTAATGTATATTTGCTTCGTTTCATTTTTTAGATAAGTATCCTTGCTTAGTTTCTTATTCAGCTTTCATTGATTTCATTGTCAAGTTTCTTTATTACTTGTGCTTTGTGTGTGCCAGATGATTTATATGTGTTATAACCATTTCAATTGTTCAGTAGTTATTACGTTTAGATTCTTCAGAGTTTTATTATGGTTTCTCTTCATTGTAGACGTGAATTGGTATACATTTTGTTCTTGGTGCTTCTTTCAATATATTTTCGTGCATTCTTCTTCGCTGTCGTTATTTTTTTATTGGGGCGGAGGTTGGCAAGAATTTTTCAAGTGCTGTTCCCTATCATATAAGGCAGAAGAATTTCCAAAATGTTGTTAGAAACCAATTACATATCTATGCACATACACACACGCAAACACACATAGCACATAAATTTAGTTATTAATCAGAAGACGAGAGGTATTGCTTTTAAATCTTTGCAGGTTTTCTAAAACAATCACTAAGACGCAACACACGCGCCCAAAATACTGCATACGTACATATACACACACAACCCATAACACCATCATAACTAATTCACACAATATGAATCCAAAAGCAGCTCATAAAGACAAGCTTCGGCGTATGCACATTGTACTAAGACATCCATACATATTCCATAGATATAATTTTCACAATATACGAACTGAAACTGGGAGAAACACACATATATGCATAACAACAGCCTACGGACATCCATACACATAGACTAACATAAACGTACGCACTGACTCACGGGTATCACACTTATTGTTTTTTCAAGTTTGAAACATACTTTTTTTCCTTTCACTTCCAGTCATTCTACATTCTGGTCACTGTAAATCTTGCGCAACTTTTCATTTAAATTTACTCCTTACGCCTCGTAGCCTCCTTTGTCTGTCTTTCTACTTCTGTATATAAATACGTATGTCTATGAGAGTCACGACGCTCCCTTGCGAAAAATAGACTGGACCAAGCAATTATAAATAGTAGCGGTCGGAGTGAAGTTTTTGTGTTAATTCAAGTTTTTTCAGAGTTGTGTGTTAAATCCTTATGATTCCGTGGAAGAAAGTGGTGTTATTATATATTGGTGAAGGTCTCCTTGTGGTGGTGAACCTGGAGTTGTTAAATTTGTTGAATTTGAATTTTTGTCGCTGTTTTGCCTGTTTTTCTATTTGTTTCTTCCCCATTTATGGGTGAAGTGGAGAAGAGAGGAGAGATGGAACAGGAACCACTTGGAAGTTATGCATCAGCTACGACAAAAGGATTAAATGCCAACACCCTAGAAGTGCGAGAGATTAAAGTAGAGCCCAGAAAGTGGAGATAGGGAACTAAATTGATAGAAAAGGAAGGAGCCAGTTTGAGACTGACCCCACCAGAGGAATTGACTAATAATGTGGCGAAGAAAACAGTTGTCTATAGGACATTGTCTACCTCTTCGAAAAAGATAGAGAATGCCTCAATAGAGGAATTAGAGGAATGTTTCAAAGACATAAAAGGACTGACCACGTTTTACACGCGAGGAATGAAGTATAGCACAGTGGAGGTTAGGTTCGCCAACGAAGAGGAAGTCATAAACCACTCCACTGTGACGATAAGGACACAGGAATGGGTACTTCTGCCGAGTTACTGTGGTAAATGCGTCGCCAAAGTAAGAATCGGCAGAGTGACCCTCGAGATTAAGGAAGTATGGCTGGTGGCAGCGGTCATGCACAGAATGGAATACGAGGCCAAAATATTGAAAATTATGAGAACTAAAAAAGGTTAATTGGTGGGGGTATGGCCTCGAGATGGAAATACAAGTGAGCCTCAAAGACTTGCACGAGATCACAGAAGAGATTATTTTACCGGAAGACGTTATGCTAAGAGTGGTGGTGGAAGGGTAGACCACCAACATGTTTCTCATGCGGACAAAAGGGGCACATGAAAGCAAGGTGCCCCCAGAAAGAAGACAAAGAGGAGGGGCAGGAACAACAATGTGAAGGACAAACTGCCGAGGTGGCGGTACCGGAAGGAGAGAAAGACAAAGATGAATCATTCACTGTCGTGAATAGGAGGAAAAGGAAAAAGTGTGTGAGCTCTCCACCAGAGAGCCAGAAAAGGATAAAGGTGATAGAGAAAAAGGTGAAAAGAAGCTGCATCAACAGTAGAATGTAGCGTGGAAGCAGAAGCAGCATTGCAACGCATAGTGGAGGACATAGACATTGAGGATTTTGTTAGTACACCAAAAGAGGAACCAAGAGGGAAGACTCGCGCGGACAGCCCAGGTCTGTCGCTGAAACAAACAAATGTAAAAGAGAAAAAGAAAAAGTAGCATATGATCACATATGTCAAAAGCACTGCAATCGAACGAAAGATCACAAAATTTTAATCGGTCATAAGAATTAAGTCGCCATCAGAGAAATATCCAGAACATATCAAAGGAATAGTAATTGATAAAGAGAGACATGGCAGACTGAAGAAACTGTTCGGAAATGATATAGACCCTTTAGGTGTTGAGATAGAATTCGACAATTTACCATCAGTAGTGGAGTACGAGGAATTGGAACCCTTGGTTAACAACAACAGAGACATGTTTTAAAAGAGAATGTTAACAGAATATGTGAAAGTTTTAAACTTAAAGAACTTACAGAAAATGAAGATACAGAAAAACGGGCAAAATTGTTTCAAAACTTGAACGAGCGAACCAAAATTTAATTCTGCAGACTGTTGCAGAAGAGTGTTAAAGGATGGTGAACCTGAAACAAGACGTAAGAAGAATTCAAGAAAAGGATTTCGCAAAAATACAGATACAGATGGTCCCGGGTTCAGTCCCACTGCGTGGCACCTTGGGCAAGTGTCTTCTACTATACCCTCGGGCCGACCAAAGCCTTGTGAGTGGATTTGGTAGACGGAAACTGAAAGAAGCCCGTCGTATATATGTGTATATATATATATGTATATATATATATATATATATATATATGTGTGTGTGTGTGTGTGTGTGTGTGTGTGTGTGTGTGTGTGTGTCCAACATCGCTTGACAACCGATGCTGGTGTGTTTATGTCCCCGTAACTTAGCGGTTCGGCAAAAGAGATCGATAGAATAAGTACTAGGCTTCTAAAGAATAAGTCCTGGGGTCGATTTGCTTGACTAAAGGCGGTGCTCTAGCATGGCCACAGTCAAAAGACTTGAAACAAGTAAAAGAGTAAAGAGTATATGTCGACCGAGAAAGTATAACCAAAGAAGACTGCTAGGTCCTAATCCATGTTACGGATGTGGAGGCCTACGTTTCAGAAAAGATTGTTCTTTTAAAAACCAAAATTGGAACAGCTGTAAAAAGTTTGGACACAAGCGTTCATACTGCAGAACAAAAGTACGAAGGTCGTCGAATGTAAAAAATGTAAAGTGCTCTCAGCAGAAAGTAAAATCGACACTCAGATAAGGAAATTTGTACACGTAAAATTAAACGGAGTAAAATAATTAACATTAAATACAACTGGATACTGGTAGTGATATTTCAGCCATGAACACCGACACAGGTAAGAAAATGGGGAAACGTATGTTAAGAAAAACAGCGAAAACTGCACGTGGCGTAACGGGTGACAAACTACACTTAGTAGACGAAATGTGGAATGACGTCACATTTCAAAGAAAATCTTGTAAGGCAAGACTTTTTGTCGTGAAGAACGCAACCAATCTATTTGGTACCGACTGGTTGTAGTTATTTGATTTATGGGATCTCCCAATAAGCCGGTACTGTAAAAAATTAAATGACTGCCCCACCAGTCAAAATAACTCAGCAGCTGAATTGAAGAAAAAAACTAGTTAAAACGTTATATGTGATGTTATTCACGAACTGCATGATACAAAAATGAAATTCGCAGAGGATAATTACATTACAAGAATGAAAGATATGTTGAAAAATAAGCAAAATAAAAATACAAATTCAAATGATTTTTCACTATGCGACGATGTTTTAATGTACGTAAATTATATACGTAATCATATAATTACATTAAAGGGATCAGGAAATAACCTTCTCAAACATGCTGAAAGAAGACGCCAAAGGCGCTAAAAAGCCGCTGTTATATCTCCTACAAAAACACGGGTTGTGAGCGAGCAAACGAAAAATACAAAATAAAACTTCACGGTAAATTGTGTATTGAGTCTACTTCCGGGATTAAAGCAGTAAAAATAGCTTATTTCCCATCTTCAGCGCAATATTCAAAGAAACATAGTCACAGATATTTATGCATGGCCATACTAAGCAAAGGCGTACGTTCATATACAAATATCAGTGCTTATGCATCAGATGAAGTCAAATTTTTACTTTTCATTTCCGCCGCGTGTTTTTTAACCGAAATAGCCTCGCAGGAAATGCAATTTCGATCAAGAGCAAAAATAATTCATCATTTATTTCTAATAGAAATCTGGATAAAATAATCTTAATGATTATATCGAGTGGCCAGCATGAGATGTAACCTTGTAGGTAAATTATATACTAAAATTAATAATTATATATATACTTTACTAATAAAGCATATTATTCTACCTCCAGTATTCGAGTACTGTTTTCCACCTTGTTTCACATTTATGTGCTTACTCTGGTGTGTGTGTTTATATATATATATATACATAAACACACACAACATATCCGAAGAAGCACACTCTAAAACGTAGAACAGTATATATTAAAAATGGAGAAGTTCGGTTTATGGTATTACCTTAGATTTCCCGTCCATAAAGGCTGTAGCTTTATGGCGTATCGTCAGATCACAGAACCTGTAGCAACAGGTTCTGGAGTCGGACGATATGCAATAAAGTTAAACCCTTTATGGACGAGAAATCTAAGGTAATCCCATAAACCGGCCTTCCTCATTTTTAAGATATATATATATATGTATATATATATATATATAT
>NC_068991.1:35748504-35749925 GCF_001194135.2 Octopus bimaculoides | reverse complement strand
GCTATAGTAGAAGACACACGCCCAAGGTGTCACGCAGTGGGACTGAACCTGGAACAATGTGGTTAAGAAGCAAGCTTCTTACCACACTGCCAAACCTGCGCCTATATGCATAGGCGCCTGCACACACCAACATATACACACACACAAACACACACATACACGCATATATACATACCTGAGTTGCACATATCTATATAAATAGTTACGTGTTTACATGTGCATTCTTACACACACACACACACACACACACACACACACACACATATATATATATATATATATACAACGTGCGTAAGTTATTTGAGGACATACATTTTTTGGGTCATTGCTACATTTTTTGTCTGTATAATCTTTGTTTCAAATAATAATAATGGCATACCATCAGCTTACTCAAGAAATGAAAAGGCATGCTGTTACTGTGATTATAGAGGCTGATCATAGTGATTTAAAAATATCTCGAATTTTAAAAGTTGCCAGATCTTTCGTCTGCAAAGTTTGTATGGAGCTACAGACTGAAGATATATCACCAGTATCAAAGCATAAAAAGCATTCTAAACGCTCTGAAATCATCAGAACACCTGAATTTATCCAGTAAGTTCAACAGACCATCGATTACAATCCCAGAAAGTCCATGAGGACAATTGCGAAAGATCTCCATATGTCAGAAGGAACAGTTAGAAATGTCCACGAAGACATCAGATATAAACCTTATATCATGAGGAAAGATCAATTTGTCAGAAAAATCAAAAGAAAATTACTATATCAGATCTAAATGGCTTGATTTGGTTTTTCTCAAACGAGAAAAACTTCGACCAATATCAAAAGTTAACAGAAGAAATGACAAATGGTTATGTGCAGACCCTTCTTAAGTTCCAAGTTTTATGCATACAAAATTTCCTGCAGTTGTCATGCTGTCTAGACAGTGTATGCAATGGAAGGCCAAATGTGTTTCAGTAAGACACTGCACTATCACACATGGCTTTAGTAACACAAGAATGGAAGACTGAAAATTTTCATGATCACATAACCCCTAACATTTGGCCTCCAAATTCCCCAGATCTCAATGCATTGGACAATTACATGTGGGGCGTTGTTGAGAGACAGGTCAATGAAAACGCCCATAACACCAATGATTCTATGAAAGCTGCCTTAGTCACAATAATGTCCAAAATAAACCAGGTCCACTTGATTCGAGCATGTAGATGATTTAGATCTCATATAGAAGCAGTTGTTGAAGCTGAAGGTGGCTTTATTGAATATCATTGAAGAAAAAATTTATTGTTATCTTCAAAGCACTTTTTGATAAATAAAGTTATTATCTGTTATTTCATAAAACATTAATCTATCCACGAATATCTTAGGCACCCTGTTTATACAGACAAAAAATGTAGCAATGACCCAAAAATGTATGTCCTCAAATA
>NC_068991.1:35745228-35746848 GCF_001194135.2 Octopus bimaculoides | reverse complement strand
TATATATATATATATGGGAGAATGTACGAAAGAAAACAACAACAGACGAGGACAGGTGGTGTAAACAACAATGTACGTATATATATACATACGTACATTTAAGAAAAGAAAATGGAGAAATCAACAGTTAGACATCAATTTATTAATAGAACTCTAAGTACAATTAATCTCAATTCTTCACAACCTACAATTGTTTCCACACTCAATTATTCAAATAACAAAATTAAACTAAGATGCATTTGAATATAGTTAATTGAATACTTCATCAGGGTTAGAAATCGATATAAAAAGGAGTTACATCTCAATGGATTAATTGATCATTGACAGATTCAGCGTATTAACATTCATTTAGTTATGCGCGCATCTATATGTTAATATTTTAATAAAAGCCGTTTTGTGTGTGTATGCAATTTTGTTTTTATCATTATTATTACTATTATTATTATTATTATTATTATTATTATTATTATTATTATTATTATTATTATTATTATTATTATTATTTTCATCGTCATTATTTATCTTATTTGTGTGCGTGTGCGTGTTAATATATTTGAAAAACAAATGAACAGTTAGATTTACATAAATATTACATATCGTTAAGGTCAACGGTAAGTAAACCAATTTATTCCTAAATTTTAATTATTATTTGTGAGAGAATGATATGCTGGTAAAAATTTTTTAGTTAATTAAGAATTATTATCCAAGTCACTTAGTCATAACTGCTATTTTTAATCATTAAGCACTTATTTTTATTTAGCAATTAAAAAAGTTATTGTTTACCTATGGCAGATACAATCTGCTTTCTATGATACTATAGCTGCATTTTACGTCATCAAGATTTGTGTTCAATATATCTTTTATTATAATAAGAGAATACAAAAAGATGACATTCGAGGAATTCACTAATATTTACGAAATTATATCTATTATCCAATTAGTATATATTTAACTTGATATTGATATTATTATTTATCTTAATTATAATTAAGATTTTTTATTTAAAAGACCGATAGAATAAGTACTAAGCTTACAAAGAATAAGTCCTGGGGGTCGATTTGCTCGACTAAAGGCGGTGCTCCAGCATGGCTGCAGTCCAATGACTGAAACAAGTAAAAGAGTAAAAGAGTAAAAGATATCAACTTATATCTACTAGATAATTAATTTATATTTTTAGTAACTTTTAATTTAACTTTAGTTTTTAAACCAATATTTATAGGCATACACACAAACAACCTACTCTCCCTCTTACTGTTTAGGAGTTAAAATTTGAAGAATTTCATCCACACAAAGATGGTTGCGAATCATTCCAATTTTGTAGGAATTAGCATGGCTAACAACTTTTTTAGTACTTCACCGATACACTGGATAAAAACTGGGGAATTTGGATGCTAACACCCTTTTAAGAGGTATATATATATATGATCGCAATAATATATATATAAATATATACTCACACACACATATATAAATACACACACGCACACATACACATACACTCATATAACTATTTACGCATATACCTTCAATAAAACAAAGATATAAACCAAATCCTATTATATCAAGCAAAATACAAGAAAGGTATATCTACATATATGTGTGTGTATGTATGCATATATA
>NC_068991.1:35737202-35744480 GCF_001194135.2 Octopus bimaculoides | reverse complement strand
TGTAGGTGTGTGTGCGTGTGTATGGTAGCGTGTATGGTAGCGTGTGTGAGTAGCAGTAACTACGTATGTGTGCGGCGTGTGTGCGTGTTGTGGTAGTGGAATGTGTGTGTGTGTGATACCGTGTATGCTTATGGTAGCCTGTGTGTGTGTGCGGCAGTAACTGTGTGTGTGCGTGTGCGCGCGTGGTAGCGTATGTGTGTATGTGTGGTGGTAACTGTATGTGAGTGTACGGCAGTGTCTAGGCGAGTTTGTCTAAAACAATTCGTCTAAAATACAATTGATCCAAATGCAATTTGTCTAAAACACAATCTGACTAAAAATAAAAATTGTTTCTTTTTGATGAATGCGTATTTTTTATTCATAATTTTTAATTATTTGGGTTTATATCTCGTTGTTAACTATTTATAAAAACATTAGGATTTTTTAAATTCAAAATGCATAAAAAACAAAAGACAGTATTTACTGAAAGGACTTATTAAATCTTAAACGGAAAGGTTGTGCGCTATACCACGAACGTAATCAATAACATTTTGTGGATCAAAATTTTGAACAAGACTTTTAATTCGTTTTGTAGTATCTCGATAGCGCTTCTTTGGAGGTTCTGGTTCTATTCCAGCAATATACTGTTCAATCCGAATCTCGCTTAGACGTTATTCTTTTTGTAAAAAGTTGATAAGTTTCCAACTGTTGTGGGATGAGACCCAACTTGGCTTTTGAATGACAATCCTTCGAGAGAGCTATTTGTTTTGGGGAAATTATTAAGAACTCTTAAATACATATTCCACATATTTAGTGAGAGGAGAGGTGAGCATCGTGCATTCTTCTGTTAGACCTTCCAATCCACGAATCCTCGAAATAATCAATGATTTCTTATGCTTCATCAGGGAAGGTGTTATTATCACATAATAACTCAAATACTCTTGTTTCTTGAATTACACGAAAGATACATTGGCTGAAGTGGAAAAAGCAACTGTTCTGTTCTGCACTCGGAAATTCTTTCAAAAATGCTTTCATCATCGCTTTCTCAAAATCGATCGTTTTGACAATGCTGCACATGATCGTTCAAGATTCTTTATCTCATGCAAAAACGTTATATATGTTTTTTTCTGTTTTGTCCGGCAATAGCGCAAACACGAGTGGCAGCGAAGCTTTCCCTTTTAATCCATGTAGGGTATAAAACTGGTGAAATAACAAAGGGACTGTTTAAATGTACTGTCTGCATACCAGTGACTGCTTATTGATAAACACTTTAAAATATTTCTCTTAATACTTTGCATTTTTGGTAGTTTGGAGGCAACAGCTTGATCGAAATCATCGATAACACAAGATACAACTGAATGGGGTGCATCTTGTGTTGACTTAGCCAATTGACGTATTTTTGAAACGGTTTCTTTTGCTGCAATTTCAGCGGCATCCAATATATGATTATGGTCGTTGGAAGATTTCACAATTCTGTAACCCTAACCTTATTAAGATTATTGAATTCGGACCTTCCTTCTCTTATATATTTATTTCGTTATCTCCCTATTTTCACTGTTTTCTCCCTTTTGATTATATGATTTTCGCTTTATATTCCGATGCATGCACCCACCATCAACATCTTCTCTTTGCCCCTCCGCATGTCCTATTAATGTTCTTTTCTCACAGAAACACGAAATTATTCCTTTTTTGCACTAATGTTGTATCGTAATTTTTCTTTCCCGATCTTTTTTTCTTCTGCCTCTCATTTTCCTATCAACACCCACTTACACGCATACTCTTTCACACACTTCTGCCACTCTCTTCACATTCCTCCTTTTTCTTTTACTCGCATAAGCTGTCATCTCACTTCCACGCTTTCATCGCACACATTACGATTACACATACACAACAACCCACACCTGCACTATGCCATGCCACTAGACTACCATACTTTCACACATCTACACACACACACACACATACAAACATAAGCACTCGTGAGGATGTAATGAGCATATTCACAAATGATTGTCCCCTGTTTCTTGCCTATTAATCCCAAGGCATCGTTTATGTTTTAACTCTGTAAACACTACCGGATTGAATAGTACTTCCCAGGTTTCGAAACGATAATGATATCCGTTAGGCAGCTGAAGATGGGATATATCTATATTTGATGCGCTTGTTGAATGTAAACCTTTTATATCTTGTGTTCTCATGGCTCTACGTTGTCCTTCATTAAATTCTATTTCCTACTACTACTACTACTACTACTACTACTACTACTACTACTACTATTATTATTATTATTATTATTATTATTATTATTATTATTATTCCTTCGTAACACAGTGTAGGTAAAAATGCACCGGAGTCTTTAGTCATCCGTCAAGTCACAACAAGGTCCTCAGACAAATATTGCTCTCCTGAAGATGTGCCCTGTACCCAATAAGGTTGCTTTTCGCAAGACATCAATCTTGCGTGGGATTTGCAGTTGCCTTAAGAAGTCATGAAGTTTCGATGGGATTGAGCCCAACGCTCTGATCAACACTGGTATCACTTTTACATTACCCTCTCGCATTCTGTACAGTCTTGCCATTTCCACTTTCAATTCGGAGTACTTGGTGATTTTTTCAACCTCTTTACTCACAGCATTCATCTCATTTGGTATGGCTACATCAATGATCTGACAGTATCTATCTTGCTTATTCAATATGACAATATCCGGCCAACGGTGTTCGATTACACGATCCGCCTGAAAATCATAGTCCCAGAGTATCGTTACTTTTCCATCCTCCTGCATAACTTTATTCATACCAGTTCTCTGTTACTTCATATTGGCATTTACAGCATAAGAGCCAATGGACATACACACAAACTTTATCGTGGCGACACTTGTATTCTTTTTGTGAAAGGCTCTCACATCCACTTGCCAAGTGGGTCACATTTTCCACGCTCTTTCCACAGAATCTGCATTTCTGGGTGTCAGAAGTTTTATAAATGTTATACTTCCCTGACTTGGTAGCGAGAGCCTGGTCTTGTGCAGCAATGATTAGGCTTAAAATCACTTCGCTCAAAGTCATGCCCACGATGCTGTATTATCCTTAACGTTCTGTGTGTTCCTTTCAAACTGTCTATGCATTCTCATTTCAAGAAGGTCTTCTTTTCTCTTCCCCTCAGTTCTTTGGCTAAACTCTTTCTTTCCCATCATTTCATCTGCATTTACACCCATATCTTTCGCGGCATCTTGCAGCAGGTTTTCATCACTATTTATCAAATACTTGGCAAGCGTTCTCCTTTCACTCTTTATACAATGGTCTATACTAATTAGTCCTCTGCCACCATTCTTTCTGTTCATATAGTCTGTTTACGTTTGTTTTAGGGTGTAACGCCCCATGCAGCGTCATCAACTCTCACGCCCTTCTATCCAGTGTTGATATTTCGTCCTTAGTCCATTTGCGGATGGACGCACTATATCAGACCACCTCAACTGCCCAGATATTCACTGCGGTAATCAAATTCTTGGCATTCGGGTTGGATTTCAACACCATCATCACCATTTTTTTATATGCCTTGCTGACCTTCACTTTCATTTCTCTGTATAGGCTGTCATTTCCAGCTCCAAAATACTTAAATATACTTAAATACCGTCGGGTTCACCCATGGTCTCTCCTGATGGTAATCGCAATCCTCTACAGGCTGCTTTCTTCCCTCTTTTCATATTAAGTACTGAGCATTTTGTAATCCCAAATTTCGTACCGATGTTTCTACCACACTTCTGGACTGTTTTGGTTAAGGAATCTATCTGTTTTTCAGATTTCACAAACAATTTCAGGTCATCTATAAACAGAATATGGTTCAATGATGAGCCTTTCTTCCCACATCGGCGACCCAGCTTAACTTTCCTATGTGGCATTGTTATGGGTATTAGTGCAATTACAAATAGTAACGGAGAAAACGAGTCACCTCTCTACGGACTACATTACTTGAGTACAATTTGGTTTTCCACTCTTTCATGCTATGCATCAGAAAATTTGTGATATTGTCAGCAACACCAAATATCTGCAGACATTCAACGATCCAAGAATGAGGCATCATATCATATGCTTTTTTAAAGTCAATCCATACTATAGAGATGTTTGTATGATGTTTTTTACAATACCTCGAAACTGTTTTATCGACGACCAGGTTATGCTTGGTACCCTGAGACCTCTTCCTACATCCTTTTTGTTCCCTTGGCAGTATTTCTTTTTGTGCCAGGAAAGTGTATGTGTTTGCCGCACATATTCCAGTGAGTATCTTCCAGATTATTTTTAGGCATGCTATGGGACGGTAGTTTCCCACAATATTCCCCTTTCTTCTATCTTTCATTATAAGTGTTGTCCCCCAGTTACTATCCACGTGGGGACACTACCTTTCTGGACACACACATTCAATTGGGCTGCTAATCTTTCGTGTACCGCGTGGCATCTCTTCAGCCATGAATCCCTTCTGGTCCGGGTACTTTCCAGTTAGGGACTTTACCCACTTGTTCTTTCACGACAACTGTGATTTAGTAGTATTATTATTATTATTATTATTATTATTATTATTATTATTATTATTATTGAATGAAAGAACAATGCATGCGGCTGCAATTTTGAAGAAGACTTGAAAGTGCATATTCTCAGAAAATATTCTGAATCTGCCCCACTTTCACTTCTCAGAATGTGAGGAGAAATATGCTTGCGGGTTATTAACATCACGCCCTGGAGGAATGAATAAGATGACAGGAGAATATCATCAAATGTATACAAAACTGTTTGATTAAATATTCTTCTTTCTCTCTTTTTCTTTCCGTTTTTCTGTCGTCTTTTTTTTTTCTATTTTTTTCTGTCTTTTTCTTTTCGCCTGTTATAAAATTGTAACTTAAAAACTGATGATGTCATTCCATCAACGTATGGACGCTGGTTGCTCTCGTTCATACTTTACGTTTAAATTTCTGTAATTTTGAATTTTTATCACTTCATATTTTGAACTTGACAATGACAGACGTACTGATGAAATATCGTTCAACTAATAAAATATCTTGCAATCGAATCGTGCTCTTCGTCTTGACTGTTTACCTTTGTGAAGAGTAATGTCAATCCTTTAAAATATTATTAGTATTATTATTATTATTATTATCATTATTATTATTATTATTATCATTATTATTATTATTATTATCATACACACAACAGATTAGACTGTTGGGAAAGAAGAATTCCTAACAGTTGACTACAACAAGTAACCTTAGATGCCAAGAACCCTCCTAAGTCTCCTCGCTGTCCCTAATAACACTGTTTTCTGGAGCTGTACTAAACTGGGTTTATGCTTATTTCCTCTATCCATCTGTTCAGATATTTACGGATAGTTCCTAATGCACCTATAACTACTGAGATACATTCTACCAGCACTTTCCATAGTCTCTGTAATTCAATGGCTAGATCCTGGCACTTTGTTATTTTTTCTATACCTCTCATATTGACTTTTTCATCATTTGGGACTATAAAGTCAATTACGTGACACGTTCTATTCTATTTATCTACTACTACTAAATCAGGCCTTCTAGCTTCTGTTACTTTGTCAGTCTAAATGTTTAAGTCCCACAACATCCTATATTTCTTACTTTCTAGTGCTCTACTAGGGTCATGTTAATACCATTTATCAATATGGTCAAATCCTAGCTTTCTACATAACTCCCAGTGGATTACTCTCCCTAGGATGTCATATCTTTTCTTGTATCCTTTCGTGCCAGCGTGCTACATTCACTTACTATATGAGTGACACTTTCCTCCTTTAATTTGCATAACCTACATTGGGAATCTACTTGGTTTTTGTCTATCTTGGCTGTTATCCAATTAATCCTTAATGTTTGACCTTCAGCTGCTACAAGTAAACTTTCTGTCTCTCTTTTCAACCTTCCTTCCTGCAGCTATAACCATGTCTCACTACTACTATTTGCCGCAAATACCTTTGGGAACCTACCATGCAAAGCCTTCTCCTGCCAGTCAGATAACTTTTGTTCTTTTTTCTGGTTTTTATCTTCGCTTGGCTATTTGGCTTTCCTATGTCTTGCTGTGACTCTAGAAGCTCTTAATAAACTTTCCTCACAATTAACTACATAGGTGACTATATATACTCTAGCTAACTACATGCAGTCTTCTTCTGATATCAACCCTCTTCCACCTTCCTTTCTAGGTATTATTATTATTATTATTATTATTATTATTATTATTATTATTAATATACGCAGCTCGAAAAAGACCTCCTTTACTCTAGAGCCACATAAATACCAAACGCTGAATATTGTTTCACGTCAAACTTTCTTTACTCCTACTTTTCACAACGATTCTGTCATTTGTCTAATATATCCATTGTTTCAATCGCACACTTATCTCTCTCTTTCCCACACGGAGACACACGCAACGACTGAGGTAATCTTTCTCGATCACCTTTGATTTTTTTCTGTTTCCCATCAACCTCAAGCAATTACATCATTTTTTTTTTTTTGACAGCGACTGTAATATCATACTTGGGGAACAATAGCTGAAGACGAGTCATTCGTCTTGACAGAAGTGTTAATTTGAAAACCTATCTTATCAAAGTATTTCTCGTTTGTGTACCATTTAGAGGAAAACAGGGCCTGAAAATCAAGACATCGAAACTAACAGCAGCTGGCATAATAAATTAATATGTTTTGCTTCATAAATAAAAATGCATGACTCTACAAATCCATGTCAAGTGCTAGATTATTGTTGATATGCTTGATATTTATTTACTAATCATGGTACGATACAAGTACATGCATGTATATGTATATATACATGTATGTACATACATACATATATATTTAGATAGATAGATAGATAGATAGATAGATAGATAGATAGATAGATAGATAGATAGATAGATATACAGGTTCGGACAAAAGTCACCTGACAGTAAATCAAAACCATTTAATTGCAAGATTATTTTTCTAATCCGTATTAAAAAAATAGCCGACAACTGATGAAGGGTCGTTCGTTATGTTACTTGTCTTGTTTTCCATTTGCTTCTTTCGTTGTTGCAAAAAAAGTTCATATTCCATGTATTCGTATTTCTTATCTCATGTTTTCGTTTTTTATGTTGTTTACGTTCCGTGACGTCCTGTGCCCACATATGCATATGTATATACGTATAGATGTATGTTCTACATATACGTATGTATATATGCATATATATGCATATATATATGCGTATGTATATATGCATATATATATATATATATATATATATATATATATATATATATATATA
>NC_068991.1:35734284-35737192 GCF_001194135.2 Octopus bimaculoides | reverse complement strand
AGAGAGAGAGAAAGAGAGAGAGAGAGAGAGAAAGAGAGAGAGAGAGATATTAAGATGTACATACATACGAATGTATGTACAGACAGACAGACAGACAGATAGATAGATAGATAGATAGATAGATAGATAGATAGATAGATAGATAGATAGATAGATAGATAGATAGATAGATATTTACTTATATAGAGACATAGGTATGTGGCTGCTGCTGCAAACATATCTTCAAATATGCTGTGTAATGAATACTCTTCGATAGATCTTTGATTAATTCCACCTTGTTTTATGTGCATCAACGCAGCCCCAGCAAACGTGGACTATAATACTGCAGCAAAGAGAAGCAACAAAAAAAGTCTTTCATTTCGATCATTTTGAGTAATTTTTAGCGTTGTTTTCTTTTCCTATTTTCATTTAATTAGCAGTTAGTATTAACACTATCAACACTACCATTATCATCACCATCGTCCTTCTCACATGTATGAACAACATACACATCAATAGAAACACAACAGTAACAGCAGCATCAACATCTACAACAAAACGGCACAGTACCAACAACAACAACTCCTGCAGTAGCAAGAATATGACAAGCAACAGAATGAGCAGTAAGCCATAGTAGTCGTAACAACAACAGCAGCAGCAACAACAAAAGCATTGGTATAATAATTATGAAAATGCGGAATGGTAATATTTGACGTCAGAAGTGAAAGATGGTGAATGGCTGAACGAAATATATTATACAATATACAAATCTATAACCACCCCATTCTCTCTTTATTTCTCTCTCTCTCTCTCTCTCTCTCTCTCTCTCTCTCTCTCTCTCTCTCTCTCTCTCATTTATTGCTTTCTTTCAATTTCTCTCTTACTCATATTCAATCTTTCTCTCTAAACCCCTCCACTTAGTTTGCCTTGTTTGCTTTCTTTCTATGAAAAATTAATATTCTTTTCTCTCTTTTTACTTGCTTTTATGGTTGTTTTTGTTGTTGTTGTTGTTGCATATTTAGATCAACAGAATTACTATCTACAGCCTGATTCAACAAAATTCCTCTATAACATTCTAGATTGCAGACTAGAATCCATTATTAGAATATTCTGATACCATAACCGGAATATTTTTAGAGAATGAGGGTTTTTCACGTTGACTTTTATATTTACCACTCGTCTTTCTCCACACCTGTTCCCCTCACCCTTTAACTCTATCTTCCTCCCTTGCCTTCTATTTGTCTGTTTCGATCTGTCATATACGCATGTGTGTAACTCTTAATGCGCAGACTTACTTACTATCATACTCATACATGTAAGTGTCCGTGCGTGTGTGCGTGTGTGTGTTATATTATATTATATTGTATTATATTATTTCTTAGTGGTATTTCGTCTGCCTTTTCGTTCGAGTTCAAATTCCGCCGTAGTCGACTTCGCCTTTCATCCTTTCGGGATCGATAAATTAAGTACCAGTTTTTAAAAGAATGATATACTTCGTATTATTTTTTTACATTAATTGGTTTTACACGCTGGCTATTTGGTAAAATCTTATATAGATTTTATCCTTTAATTGACAAATATTAAACCGGAATACTGAAATATTTTGGTTATACACACGTGACTGAGATGAACAAGATAGAAATTTTTTTCATGGATATATAAGTGTGAACATTTGTATATGTTCTGTGGATACGTTGTGTTCGTATGGTGTTTATATTTAGATATTACTTGTTATGGTTGCACTGACGAATCGAGAGCGTGTTACAACTCTGACCATAAAATCGTTTCGATATACAAGATAACCTTTTAAGAATTTTTTCTTTGTTCATTCCCTCGACTTCAGCACGTGTGTATATTTGATAAAGTAGTTTAACTTTAGCGTCCCTTTCCAGCATGTGGCTTTACTTATGGTAACAGCTCTTAATGTAATAATTATATTGAGAAAAATTATATTAATGTGTCCTACTTGTTAAAATTCTATTTATTTATTTGTGCAGCTGAAGATGACACTTCATTTAAATTGATGCAATGATTGCATTGATCAATTAAATGGACCCACTTGAAACGGTCGTACTGCATCACTACTTGGATTCTGTTGTTTATTTTGATTATATATATATATATATATATATATATATATATATATATATATACATATATATATATATATATAAACACAAACATACATATGCATCCATGTATGTGTGCATGTGTGTGTGTGTGTGTTACTGTAGACTTGCTTTGACATTACTTGATAATTTTAAGCGATCGTCACCGTCGAGAAAGCGGTATCTGTTGCCAATCTTCCAAGACGTGTCTGGTCATGGTGATGAATCACCTTACTTGGAAATAGGTGGGGGGGACTGACAGAAGAAAGGACATCCGGTCGTGGAGACTCAACAAATACCACCTGATCTACTCGGGCATGGAAAAGTGGATGTTAAACGATGGTGATAATGGTGGTGATGATGATGATGATGATGACGATGACGACAACAACGACGACGACAACGACGACGACAACGACGATGACAACGACGACGATGGTGATAAGTATGATGATGTATGCATGTATAGACAGACTGACAGACAGACCGACAGACGGATGGATGAATTGTATTTTAGCCAACTTTGTTTACCGGCACATAACAAAGCACTTAATGTAAACAATATCTTCGTAGACAAAGAGTACCAACTGAACTAGTTTCAACCCTTTGCGCTTTCATCTGCTCTCTTAAATTATATATTGAATGCCCTCTTAAATTGTCTATGTAACTACTGCTTTTAAACCCACTAATGACTTGAGTAAATAACATAGACCAATTTGTATAAATAACTTGCTGCTGGTTGGTAGTTTGATTGATAAATTACTGTGCTTTGTTTTCATGCAGTACTGATATATATATATATATATATATATATATATATA
>NC_068991.1:35729897-35732037 GCF_001194135.2 Octopus bimaculoides | reverse complement strand
ATTTTGAACCTTGACTTCTTAAAATCTTTCTGTCAATTCATTGATCAATCTTGGGTTTCGAACCTTGGAATGTCATAAAATTTGTCTATCAATTCGGTGTTCAACCTTGGGTTTCGAACCTTGGAATGTAGAAATTGTGGATGTGAAACCTTGGAATGTAGAAACCTTGGACCCAGATGTGACACAGAAATTATTTTAAAGCTGACAAGCAAAAGGTTCTGGCGAATTCCTGGAGCATAGAATAATTCCATAAATACCTAACACAAAGCACAAAGTGCATGAACTAAACAGACAATCATAGCTTCCAGAATCCAATTGAACAAAACTTCTTTCTTTATTTTATCACTACGGCCATAACATAGTGGAGACAGCACAAGGACAGACAAAGCAATACATTGAGATACATAAAAACACATATCGGATGAATTATGGATATGATTAATGAGAATGAAATGGCTTTTTTTCACTCTGATAATATTTTTCATTTTTGTTACTTTCTTTTCAGTTTCGATGCTTTTTTCATATACTGAGGCTTCTTAAATTTCTCCCTGTAGGTATCGTTCAATGATATCCTTCACCACTCTCTTTGTCTGTCATAAATGTATCTGTCTCTAATTCGCTGTCTCTTTCTTTTCTTTCCTTCTTTCGTACTCCATCTTCCTTGCTAGTTGAAGGCGATGATTCGTGCGTTCGCATTTCACTTGATTTTTCATTTGGTTTTCCATTTTTTCTCTTTTCTTTCTATTCTCCTCTTCGTTTGTCTTTCTTTTTTACTCCTTGGGGCTTTTTGGTGGTGATTCTAAGTTCTTTTTTTCTTTTCACCACTGTAAATGGCTCCTCCATTTTCTCTTCCTCTACGGCTGTACTCTCTTCTTGAATTTCTTTTTCTGTTATTTCCTCCTCGTGTTTCTGGGGACACTTGGCCTTCATGTGTCCCCTTACTCCACACAAAAAATATATTGGAGGTTTACCCTCCACAACAATCCTCAATCTAGCTTCATCCGGCAAAACCAGCTCTCCTACAATCTTATGGAGGTTTGGCAGACTTATATGGACTGTCACCTCTAGTCCATATCCCCAGCAGTTCACCTCCATAGTTTTGGACATTTTCAAAATTTCTGCATCTTCCTCCGTATGGTAGAGGATGGCTGCCAGCAGCCATGCGTCGTCAATTTCAGGGGGCACTCTACCTATCCTTACTCTGGCCGCACGTTTGCCACAGTAAGTAGGCAGTAGCGCCCATTCAGCTGATCTCAAGGCCACAGTGGAGTACTTCTTTGCTTCATTTTCGTTTACAAAGCGCACCTCCACTGTGCCAAATTTCCGTCCTCTGGCATAGAACGTGGTACAGTCCTTCACCTCTCTCAAACACTCCTCTACTGCTTCCGTCGCTGCTATTTCTACTTTCTTCGTTGCTATGTTTAACGTTCTGTAGATAATAGTTATTTTCTCGGTATTCTCAATAACTTCTTTGGGAGGCGTCAGCCTAAGACAGTCTCCCTCCTTTTTCAACAAGTCGTTATACTTCATGAAATTCTTGTCTTTAACTTATATTTCACGGACTTGCAGTAACTCCGCTGACAGGCTTTTGCCAGTCACTGCAGTATAACTGCCCATTTGCACTGGTCTATTATTCATTACTTCACCCATAAATGGGGAAGACAAATAAAAATTCCAACAAATTCAGCAATTCAGGAAATAACAGGTTTACAATAACAGGTTAAGAATTACAGTACTCACATGGAGCGTACACACTTTCAACTCACTGACTCGAACAACACACCAATTGAACAAAACTGTCACCAAAAAAAACTGGGGGATAAAATTATTGCTCTTTATACAGTTTGCCAGGGTGTAGCCAATTTGTTATAGTTTCAGTTTTGGCTAATGACTATAGTGCCCCCCCATTTTAACAATGAACCTCACCCATACAGTGCAGCATGAAAACTGTTTTCTTGTTTACTTTACATTATAATTTATAATTTCATAACAGTGGGTAAAATCAAAGAGCTCAAAAATTTATGAAGAGAGTATGATAATGTAATTTAATATTTAGGAATATATATACAACATACAGATAGAATTTATATACGAGAGCTCATATCAACATTTGTAGTTCCACGTGTACTCTGCGTGTTTA
>NC_068991.1:35716996-35729395 GCF_001194135.2 Octopus bimaculoides | reverse complement strand
TGTGTGTGTGTGTGTGTGTGTGTGTGTGTGTGTGTGTGTGTGTGTGTGTGTGTGTGTGTGTGTGTTCCAATGAGAAAAACTTTAAAAAAAGGAGAAAGGAAGATATGGCGGAAACCATGATTTCATTGACTCCTATACGTTTGCTTCCTGTTAAAATATAGCGTATGATAGAGTCTTTCAAGAATTGTATACAATAATTTGGCATTGTTTCCCGGACGTTACTCAGATAAATATTACTATGAGAAGTATTATAACAATGAATGCAAGTATTTCATATCAGTATAGCCTCTGGCATTAACAAATACTTGCTACTGCAGCTAAATATCATTAAATTTAGGTTCCAGTATTTTGAATGTGTGTGTGTGCGTGTGTATGTGTGTATGTGTGTGTGTATGTGTGTGCGTGCGCGCTCCTCTGTGTGTGTGTGTTATGTGTGTGTGTGTGTGTTATGTGTGTGTATGTGTTATGTGTGTGTGTGTGTTATGTGTGTGTGTGTGTTATGTGTGTGCGTGTAGTGTATTATCTCTCTACTAGTGTGTGTATGTATGTGTTTAAATGTAAATGCAGACAGGAATAAGGAAGAGATTCAAGAGTCTAATGTTCTGGGTTGAACAGAATAAGGTTGACGAGAGATAAAGAGACGAGTGAGTGTGAAGGAGATATGAGACGAACCCGCTCCGCGGAACTGAAGTTTTTATAGCAGCGACAAAAAACAGACAGAAGACAACACGCTACTCAGAAGGCTGATACATATCTGTTAGTGGTTAAAAATCAAATAGTCTTTAGATGCGGTCCAGAATATCTGTGAGGTACGAGCAGCATCGTCCCAAATGCTGGAGCATTACTCCATTGTAAGCTTCAGTTCAGTTTTGTAGATTCTTAGGAGCTTTTGAGTGCTGGAAAATTTAGCACTGAAAACAAGTGCCAGTTTTTCAATGCCGTTCTTGTGAATGTAACGAGTAGCCAGGTGGGACCAGTTCCACATACGAGTATACATAGTATAACTAAAGAATGAACTTAGACTGAGGGCGATCGTCGGTGATAGTGAAGCCCAGCATTTGAAATGACTGTGAGATATCTAGTTGAATGATACACGTATTCAGAGTAGGGAGCGAGGTCAATTTCTTGATATGAGCAGTGCTTGGTGGGGATAGGAGATGAGGGGAAGTGCTGTAAAAAGAAACAAGATTCTACTGGAAGATGTCCTCGAAGTTTCCATTTATAGAATCGGTAAAGATTTAGCGTAGGGTGTCAGGGTTGCAAGTGGATGATGCAAGGTTGAGGCTGGAATGAAAGGCTGTATTATCTGCACGTGAACGGGTGTTGTTGAACGTGACGACACATACGTCAATGAGGTATAGAAGAAAGAGAATAGGGAACAAAACCGAACTATGCGCAAAAAAATAGCTATTTATACCGAGACAGAAAGAGTTCCTCCAACACATTCCGCGATATTACTCTTTAATAAAAGCTACCAATCTAAATGTGTGTGAGTGTGTGTGTGCGCGCGCGTGTGTGTGTGTGAGAGAGACAGGGAGAGAGAGAGAGGGAGAGAGAGAGATCATAGTTCAAACGAGCACACAATACAGGCGTTGAATAGATTGTGTTTCACATTTTGGCACAAGCCAGTAATTTCGTGGGAAGGGGTGAGCTGATTACATCGCCCCCTGTGTTCAACTGGTACTTATTTTATCGACCCTGAAAAGGATGAAAGGCAAAGTCGACCTTGATGGAATTTGAACTCAAAAGGTAGGGACATACGATATGCCGCTAAGCATTTTGTCCGGTGCGGTAACGATTCTGCCAGCTCACTGCCTTAGTGTGTATATTTATATGTGAAGAAAATATCCTACAGAGAGCTCATTTTGAACGTAACGAGTAGCTGGGTGTAGCCAGCTTAACATAGTATAACTAACGTGTGAGTATGTGAGTATGAATGTATATATGCATGTTAAATTTTGATGTGACGTGGTTGATGTATCTGACTTGGATTTCGGTGTTGGTGTGTGCGTATGTTCGTGTATGGTTAGTGTAGTTCTGTGGTGGTAGTTTGCGTGGGAGTGCTGATGTATTAGCATGTACGTGTAGGAGTATCAATGAAAAATGCAATTAATATGTATGTGAGTGTATGCATGTGTGTATGTTAGCCTGCATGTATTTACATGCGTTGTGTATGCAGGTGTAGGGAGGAAATGGATTGGTTAAAGATGACAAGATAATGAGCGAGGAAGTATATCCTAAAGGACAAGACAATTGGAATTTTATAGGGGTGCTGTTGTTACACGTATGTGCTCTATTTCTTCTTTTGAGCTTGTGTGTCTCGAGGTAGGTCTTCAAAGTGTATGTACAGATGCAATCAAACTATATAGTATGCGAGTGATTGCCTCTCTTTGTGCGTGTTGTGTAAATGCATATTAGTATTGTATAATGTTAAAATATGTGCGTACGTGTAGGAGAGTGTAGACTTTGTTTCGGTTTATATATGCAGCTGGCTATACCGTTTACGGTCCTGTTGGTGCGACTGAATATCTGTATGCGCGCATTTGTTGATGTGAGCGTAGTGTAGCTCTGCAATGTGTCTGCGTGAATTTGCTGGAGTTTGCTAGTATGCCGGGATGTGAATAAATATGGGAAATGGGGTTGATACGCACGTTCTTAACAGCATGATCTTTTTAATAAGACTTGGTGGAGCACCAATAAGTAGTCCTCTTTCTGATCATCTGATCTGCTATTCTTTCATATTTTAAAGTTTTATGGATGAGGGAAACTTTGGATAATACACAATGCCTGAACGAAAGACGGAAGACGGAATGGCCATATCTGGGAGAAATTATTTGCTGTTACATCTACTCTGTCAGTGTTAAACTGGAACTAAATAACAACTACTTGTCTGTCTCCCTATATATTTGTGTATGCGTGAGTATTTATGTGTGTGTATACATATATACTTGTACATTATATATATATATATATATATATATAACAGAATGTTCTAGAGGTATTTAGGTGTGTCGAAAATATATCCATCAATGTACATTGTATACGAAATACATTAATGGTATCTATCCAAGGATAAAAATTGAACATTTGACTGTTAACTGCCACATATTCCATTGAAACCGCTGACCTTTCGATGGGTAGAACCATATATAACCGCTTGCTAGCCGTAGTTTTCAACCTTAAGTAAAAATGCAAGAAACTTAAAAATAATTTTCTTCCAAGTATAACCATATTTTTGTCTATCATGAAAATATTTTCCACCTCAGAAACTAAATACTTGATAATCTTCGATTAGAATGTATACGATGTGTCTGATGCCTTTCTTCGCTTATCTTAACTGTTACTGAATTTACTAGGGTTCTTACTCTTTATCTATTGATCAGACATTAATCTTAAAACAGCTGAAATATTTGTATTTGCTTCATCGCTATTTCTATGATTTTGTTGTTCAGACATTCAGCAATCCAAATTCCGATATTTCATCAATTATATTAGTTTCTTACTTGAGACATGCCTCCAACTTTATACGGTCGATAAACAAAGTGTCTATACCATTCCTTTTGACTACAGTTATTTATTTTTTCTTCTTACTATGCATCTTTTACTCCAAAAAAAGAAACCGTATTCGTTAATTTTATTGCTTGATTTTAAATCAATTCTTAACAGTTTTCTCTCTGAAATATTTCATTCTTTCATGGAAGAAAAACCCACAGAAAGGATGACTAAGACAGGTTATTGTTAAGTTATGTTGGTATTATTTTTCTTGCATCATAATTTTTCGAGTCAATAGGAGCCAGTCTACTAAGAAACGAGCTGATAGCCCATTTCCTGATAGCGGCGCTACATGAATTCACAAGCAGATACTGAAATTTTTATGAAGCAGTCATCTTGTAAATAGAATTCAAATATACTGTCGAGATATAAGACCACTTTCTTATGATTGAGTATAATCTATTGACTGGTACCAAAAAATGGAAACAAAATTAAACCCAGCGAAATTTTAACTCAAAAACGGTTGGGACAAACTATTTTAAGACCTGAAATCAGTATTCTATCACTTCTGCTCACTCACTGCAGTTGTGAGGGTATGTCTTAAAAGAATTATTTGTCAAAGTAAGAAACTAAAAAACACATTTAAATTCATTCATACATTCGTTCAATCATTCAAATTAGATTGAATCTACTGCTACTTTTCTGAGATGTTGTATGTAAATGTGTGATGTGCGTGGCCAAGGATGCTGCATCGTGAGAACGTGGTTTCAGTTCCTGGACCAGGTGGGGCCTTGTGTTCTTGAGCAAAACACTTCATTTCATGTTGCCCTGCGATCAAACCGATGCCTGGAGTGTGATAAACAGCGAACCTGTTCTGGCAACATCGATTTGATTGGGGTGGGGAGTGCACTAATATACAGCACAAACATCTGATCAGTGTAAACAAATTATTTGTGCAGGTTATTCAGGAAGAAACTGCAGAACCGTCTTTCTCGGACCACGATAGAATACAATCATATGTAAATTTAGGTGGCCATTCCGTGTCATTTTATCTGTAACCAAACATTTATTGCTGAATTGTTTTTCTTCCGAATTTTAATAACTTTTCTTCGGAGTCAATAAAATAATCACTGAGAATGAAACTGTCACATCCTGTCTGAGAAACTTGACGTTCACCTCGTCAAAACTATTTGAGAAAGACTGTTTCAGAAAGAAAACAATACTCGCGTTTTTTACATTAAGAAAATAAGATACAAAACCAAAATCGAAAGTGATACAAATAGAACCTTTTAAAGCTTCAGGGTTATTTTGGTCTTTGTTTTGTGAAAGATTTTTTAGCATTTAATTGTTGCTGCTTTATTTTTAAGGATGGTTAAAATTATATTTTATAAGAGCAAAATCGGATATTGAAAGATAGATAGCTCTAATTTGCATGCTCAGATTATTGAGTCGATTTGTGTAAGTGCATATAATAATGATGTAATAAATTTATCATGCGATGTATTCCTACAGCAACGAAAAATAACACGTTTTCCTAACTTGGAAATTCGAGTTTCTCAAAAACCATTTGTAATGTAAGAATCCTATAATTGATTATATATTGTTTGTTGCTGTTCCTTCATTATTTTATTTATTTGTTAGAATTGCTGCTGCCATATATTTTGTATCCAAGCAATGATAAACTGAATAAGCCGTAATTAAACTACAAATGAATTAAACTAAAACATTATGCGGAAGCATAATATCTTTATACAATAAAATTGTACAGTTTACTTGAAAATGGCGTTTAGCTTCGTTTCTTGAACGCAGTTATTAAAAAGGATCTTAGCTTCCCTGGGATATTTTCCTCTTCACATGGATGGTGTCCGACAGAATTAATTCAAGTAGTTAAGGAAAATCCATATCTTTGTATTGCTGACTGTGAAATAGCAGGAAAATTATACGAAATCATCGAATTCTTAGAGAAAGAAGAAAAATGTATAGAAGAGTTATACAAATAAATAGGTCTTGTTCCTTTTGGCATTCCATAAAAATAGTACCTCTGACGTCATCAACAAGCTACACTGTGTTTTCCGTTATTTGCTGTTACAGTTCTATTCATATTGTATGGAACTTGATGTGAAGTAGGGTGGAAGACTGGTTAGAATATGCTGTAGGCTACATATGAGGTTTAGTGTTGTGGATGAAAAACTAGCGGAAATCAAGGAATAAATAGCGGAACTGCTACAAGATGACGTGTTACTCAAACAACAAGTATTGTGGATAGTATGATTTTATGACGGAGGACCACAAATATGATCGTATTTACCAAACTTGTAATTAAATATAGAACATCGTTTGCTAGTGTTCGGGCACAAATAGAATTCTACATCGGTGGTAAAGTTATATATAATATAAAACATTATTTTCTTTGGGAGATAAATATATAAGTTGGCACATCTAACTCAAAATTAAAGAAATATAAAATAAGATGTTAGAGTCTGTAAGAATAAACGTTTATTCCAATACATTAGTATACTAAAAATGTGCTTTTTACGGCATGTTCTTTCAATCTTTTCACATAATTTTAACAATATTTAATATAATAATTTGAGAAAACAAACTGCAATGGATTACAGAAGCAGTGATTGTGTGGAACAAAATCTTTAACTTTATTTATGGTTCTATACATTCTGAGTTCTAATCCGGCTGTAGTCAAAAAGTTAAAATAATTGTCGAGGACTGAAATTGGCGTGATTAAAAACATTCTTGAAATTTTCTTACATTGATAGGAATCAACTGTGATTTCAATAAGTTTTAAGAGCAGACGTACCCTATCTTAACATCATCTGACGGAGATTTTTAATAAACAGACACACATTCTATATTCAAATTGCCTTATATCATTGATTTTTAAAATCAAGCATTTTATTTACAGAGTGTTTTCATCGTCGTGCTCTGTTATGTTCCCAATGTAGTGAATATGACATAATTTTCATCGCAAACAGTGTAACCTAAATAATCAATTATAGTTCTACAAGCCTACTACTACAAGTTTATAACAGAAATTATGTATGCACTAGTGTATACAATACCGAAAATAGTATATTCAGAAGTTACCAATTGAGATTTACATTTACATGAATCTATTGGTTAATCCAACGAACGATCCTTTAAATGGTAGCTCGACTAACAAATTGTAGCAGCTAAATCTCACTCAAACCACGCTCCAATATTGTAAAAATGAAGAATACACCGTATATTATAGATTGTAGTCCTGACTATATTATAACTGAGTAAAAGATTGGATAGTCATGGCTGGAAAGCTTTGATCATACTTCTACAAGGTAAATGTCAGCCTTAGGCTAAATGAAAACGATGAACCTTCATACTAATTCTTTCTTTGATTATAATCATCTGCAATATGTTTCTACCTTTAAAACCTAACAAACGGACATTGTATACAGTCTTTGATTCCAAGGTCTGCAACTATTTGAAACGCTCTTCCCAAATAAACCTAAGGATTACAAACATTATATATGAATATATTTAGAAATATATTTTGTGTAGGAATATATATCTCGTTGTTCAAGAAATAAATCTATTACAGGCGGAGTTCGTGATCAACAACCTTGAAAATACAATTCTTGTTAGAATCTTCTTTGTTTACAATGTAACTTAAGTCATTTGCTTCTTTATTCTGGTGTACAGTTTTTATGAATTTATTTGTGTTTAGTGGCATTGGCCGCCCAACGGATAAGTACAAAGGGAAGTGTTCTGCTTTTCGTGAGAGAAAACACTACACTATTGTTAAAAATATTACTTTTTTATCGAGAACAAATAAAGGAAATAGATGTTGTGACATTTATTCCCTAGCATCTTGGAAAGTGGGCTGGTTTCAGCTATAAATTGAAATTGTATCCCCCCTCTCGTTTTTTTCGTGATTTTACATAATGCAATTCACTGGGTTTTATTTTAAAGATCTGGGATCACTAATACTGATCTTTGGATGTCTAGATTATCTAATAATTTCTAGGATTAGTTGGATAAGTACAATATGTGCGTGTGTATGTATGCATATGCTTGTGCGTGTGTGCGTGTGTGTTACAAATACAGTCCATCCATGCAGCGCCATGCATTGTACCTGTAATTCAAATGGCCTGTAAGCTAATTCATGTTATCAACATTCACACTGTTTTGCATGTTAGTCTAACAAATATTTTTAATTTGTCACATGCTACTATTCTCCTTGTAACCAGGAAAGAGTAACCTATCTCTACTTGAGCTTTAACAAAAGTTGAAACTTGTCAAAAAGCAAATGAAATTTCTGGTCTAACTACAGTATTTCCTTTTACACAACCAGGCAGAATGTGTTTTTATTAAAAGACGCAAGAACAGAACACACCTACCCAAACACACATATCCACACTCTCACATGCACACACGCAGCACACACACACACATACACACACATACCCACACACACACACACTCGCGTGTATGTGAATGTGTGTATTCTTGTTCTTGTTGCTGTTACGAGTCTTAATAAGCGGAGTGTACATATAGAGGAATTTTGTCAGAAGCACAGTATGTTTTCAAGTTTCACACAACAGTGAATACCCATAAGCGATAGAAGTTTCTATTCCAATTCTATTTCAAATTTAGACATTGCAAATTTCAGGTTTTTGTTACCTCGAACATGAAAGCCGTTTTCATCTCATTTCAACATTGTTGTCTTGTTGTTCCGGTTCCAATCAGTGATTTTAATTTAGCTATTCTAATAGAACTATTTAGTCATTACGGTGATTGTGAGTCTGAATATATATTAGTTTGCTCAGAATGGAATATCAATATTTGTTATGTATATTTAAGGAAGTAAATCAGTCTTGATTTTAATAACCTAAGAAGAAAAGAAATGTTTTTAAAAAATTAAAAAATGCTGCTTTTCAAATTAGTTGTATGAGAATTTAGCAATTAATCATTGAATAGATCTAATATTAAATCATATTATTGAATAATTTTTTTCCATGTAACATCAAAGGAACAAAGCAGATATACGATATTGCTTTACAAAGAGTCCATAGACTGTAGAAAAAGATATCTATAAGAGACTTGTGGAAGGGTTTATGGAAAAATTGTCATCTTTGTTACTGAACATTCACAAAGATGACTCGTTATTATCGTTTCACATCAATAGCTAAAGTGTTCTTCAGTGGTACACTTAATCTATCACCCAGTTTTACACCATGTTATACTTGTTAGGTAATATTAACGCCAGTGCATGGTTGGTGGGTACATATAAGACCACCACTTAGTCCTTGAATGCCTTTAAAGCTGTCATCTAGTTCTTGAATACATGACCACTGAGTATCTTTAACAATACCATCTGATTCTTGGGTGCTATACCCGAGTTCATTCTATTGCAAGTATGTGAACGAGATTTTCAGTTTGAGAATAAGTGTCTCCCTTCTCCGAAATTAAAAATGTGTCATGACATTGGCTCTCACCCTAACTAAACGGTGAAAAGAAAGAAAGAGGATAGTCTGCAAAGGATATTTTCAAGGATTGTTGAAGACGTGTGTCTATTCTGATTTGAATGAAGGGCTAATCTAAAATCTGAATACAATAAATACTAAATTTATTCTTTTATTCTTTTACTTGTTTCGGCCATTGAACTGCAGTCAGGCTCACAGGGCATAGGTCAACCTGAGACTATAGTAGAATACACTCGCTCTAGTAGAAGAAATTCGCCCAAAAGTTTGTTTGTGGTCACGAAACAAACACCTTAACCACGCATCCGTACTATGGGCGTGTGTATGTGTGTGCGTGGAGGGGTCTGTGTCTGTGACTGTGCGTGTGTGTGTCTGTGTGTCTGTGTCTGTGTGTGTCTGTGTGCGCGCGCGTGTGTACTTCATTACTTTTTATACAGTGTGGTCGCTAGAAAAGCGGAAAATTAGTGAAATGGCATTTATAATTTCACAAGATCTATTTGGGGTAAACAAAGTTTCAAAGTTGCAACAACAGTATCAAGTTGATGCCTTGTGATAGTTAAAAAACGTTCGGTAACACAGTTAAACATTTAGTCAGTCCCCAAGTCAGATTTTCACTCTTGAAAAGAACAATGGTTTGTCTCTGAAAGTCTGATAGCTGTTTCCTTCTACAGCTTTCTGCCTTCATGTTGGATTCACTCAGAAGCAAATGGCGTCAATGCTTGTTATGATTATGTGCTCATTCCATAACAGAAACAATGAAACCACCTGTCATACAGTTTCTAGATGATCTAATTAATGCTTTTTAGTTTTGCCTTCAGATTTTCTGCTTTTCTAGCGACCATCCTGTATATGTGTACAGGTGTTCATACCAAAAGTCTCAGATGAAGAATCTTTGGAATGTCTTGAAAATTTTCACTTTTCTGCAAATAGGTTTGGGCTTGAAGGACGCGCGTCAGTTTCTTTTGCTCCTTCAAAGAAAATCCTAGCATTTCTATGTTTTGGCACGAAGCTATGGAGTTACATAGTCAATTGGAGTATTCCTTGTATAAGTAAATTCTGATTCTCGTATTCCTTTGATATATTCGCCAGAGCAACTCTTCCTGCAGATAGTATTGTAAACAGCTTTTGCTACAATATCATTTCTCAAGGGTAGGTAGAATCTTGTAGACATTTTGAGGCAACTGCGAATGATGAGAGCAATATCTTCCACACTAATATAGCATAACCGGTGTTTTTTATTAGTTCGTGGAGGTTTGGTGACATCTGTTGTCTCTTGTTTATCGGGTATTTAGTAGTTATCTCCTGTTTCATATATGTATGTATGTATGTATGTATGTATGTATGTATGTATGTATGTATGCATGTATGTATGTATGTAAGCATGTATGCATGTTCTTTTTGTTTTAAAATTCCTCATTTAAAGAAGGAGATGGATTCTAGCAAAGATACAAAGTTCCATCTTTGGAATATCGACAACGGAAATAATGTTCCGCTTGCAGATTGTATTTAAATTGAGCGAGTCATTTAGCTGATTTCTTTTTCTGAAAATCCGAGCTTATCCAGACTGACAGTTTAAGGATTTACTTTAACAACCAAGCGCACCAATTGTTATCGGTACTGAACGTACATTTGTAATCAGGATATAGAAACTGTAGCTGTCAAAGCAGTTGTTCATAGTTACCTTCTTTCTCTTTGACATTCGAAACGATATTCACATCAGCAGGATAGCTGGCCTCTATGACGGTACATATTTTTTTTGTCTCAAAACAATATCCGGCCTATTATGCTTACACTTGATAGATGATATAATTGGAAAGTTCCACCAGTATTCTTTGTGCTGATATTTCTGTAAGTATTCTATAACAAAGGGATTCTCTATATTTATTGCAGGACAATTTTTTCTGGATGGCATTATATATTGTTTATTTCCGTTATCTTTTCTGATATCACCGTCAATATCACTATTTTTGTGGATATTTCCAGTTGATGTTAGAATCTTTCAGGTTTTAATGTCTATGGAGTGAATTTCTTTTACAGACCAGTCAAGTATTCCAAATGATGGAATCAGTACTGAGAGTTTGAACTGCCATATTTTTCTAAGTCTGGTGTAATGTTCTTGAGTCACTCTGTCTTTATACATATTACCTTCGTACGATATATTTTCATCAATGCCTAGGTACTTGTAGCATTCTTTGAGTGCGGCAGGAGAAATAGTGATACCATTGATGCACAGGTTTGGGGTTTGGGGTTTGGGGGACTGATTTTCCCTGTTCATCAATCAAATAAGAACATTTCTTCGGGCCAAATTCTTATGTCAGCTGAAAATGTTGTTATTAATCCCAGCTGGGTTTTGGGGGGGAGAGGGGGGCATTATTAACATTTTTAGCGCAAATCTTGAGGTCATCTACAAAGAAATTATGGGTTACATTAATATCTCTAGCAGTTATGTATGTATGTATGTATGTATGTATGTATGTATGCATGTATGGATGTATGTATGTATGTATGTATGTATGATTGTTTGTTTGTATGTATGTATTATGTATGTACACAGTCCAAAAACTAAAACAAGAATAAATGGGTATATATTTCCTTTCCATATTTTTATAATTTCATTTGAGCTATTTTCATATCTAATATCCTAGAATTTGTTCTTTTTCATTTCCACGAGTATTAAATATATATAAAACTTCCTGGTGGCATAATATTTTACTCACAGTGAGATGCTTTTATTTATCAAGCCATTTCTGTTTTCAATTTGATTTTAATTTCCTAGACCAAAACACAACTTTTTTCTAACTTTAAAAGCCATAACAAATTGCTTTTAGAAACAACTGTAATTTCACTCACTTCTTATTAACATCAGAAACCATTATCTATATATTTACACACTGTATTGACATGTGTATATGATGTTTTATCGGCAATTATAAAATGTTGTTAGCCAAAACTTGAAATATCATCTATTCAATTTTAGTTCATGTGTCCTCTCCAACTTTCATGTGAATTGATCTTACGTTACTTGTGCTTGTTATCTGAAAGCATCTTAAAAGTAACCATAAAAGTTGATGTTTAGGTTATATTCCTAGATTTTTATAGTTACGTGTTTTTCACATATTTTTAAGACATTTGAATTTATCATGTATTATACCCAACAAACATGTTCATTTAGCGTATTCAAATCAGTTAAAGTGATAAATTTTACCGCAATTTTTTTTCATTATTTAATTATATCTAAGTTATACGTTTCGTACAAGTAAAGGAAAAATAATATTTTACTTCTTAAATACTTATCGAACTATTTACATTAATTACTCTTTTATATTTATGTTTTTATAATGACATAAATTTCAATTATTTTTATACTCTTCACTATCTATTTGCTTGAAATATCTTATATTTCATAGTTCACAATATATATATATATATATATATA
>NC_068991.1:35712964-35716883 GCF_001194135.2 Octopus bimaculoides | reverse complement strand
ATTCTACTTATTTAAATCAAACATTTAAAAACACAGAATTTGTTGTTACGTCTTTTTTATTAAGAAAAAAGAACATTTTCTTGAATTTATTATTTTCTTGCAGTTATTTATGAAAAAATATATGTGAAATTGTGCATCTAATATTCATATGGTAAACATTCAAAACTATTGAGATTGTGATGCCATAAAGCTAAGAAAATAAAGAAACTCACTTCCAAGGCGGTATGTCCAGTACAGTTTCCGGAATGTGACCTAGTCTGCTGTAACTAGAACTTGTGAAATATTCGTTCGCCATTTCAAGTAGACAGAGTACTTCCTTTGCTCAACACTCCTTTGATCTTCAGCTGAGACAGTGTAGCAAAATATAGCTAGGAATTCAGCTTCTCTTTTTGGAGCCGCAAAACGAAAAGTGGCTTCAATCAATCTTGGTGAAGTGCATCATAGAGCTAAGCACTGACCAGTATGATTGGTAAACTACAAAGTAGTTACATTCACAGGCCGTGTTAGTGTGAAAATACAATTACATAGTCTACGAACCAAGTACTGACCAGACAGGTCAGTATCTTGAATGTCTTTATGTAGAAGTACAACTGCATAGCATGAAATACGGTTTCTGAATCAATAAAAAAGAGGTGACTGCAATGTAATAAGAAGAGCATCCAATAACTAAGCGACGAGCTGGCAGAATCGTTAGCATACCAGGCAAAATGTTTAGCGGCATTTCGTCCGTCTTTACGTTCTGAGTTCAAATTCCACTGAGATTCACTTTGCCTTTCATTTCTTTCGAGGTCTATAAAATAAGTACTAGTTGATCGATGTAAACCACTTATCCTTTCTTTCGAAATTGCTGGCCCTGTGCCAAAACTTGAAACCAATAACTAAGTAGCACTGGCATCCCAACAAGACTTCTCGAATACCAGACCACGTGGTACAGTTCCGAAGTTACAGTTCTTCATAGGTAACAATGAACGGCAGAGCATCTGGTCGAGTGAGGCGGCAGTTGCCATGCTGACAGAAGAACGCGAGTATGGGGAGGAGTGATTAAAAAAAGTGAAGCCATCTACTGAGAAAACAATGTAATTTTTTATACACATTTCCAATTTGCTAAAAATTAATTTTGCTAAAAATTAATTTTGCTAAGAAAGGTTTTTGCCAGTTCTCCTTAATAATTTCCATTACAAAAATATGCAGCTAATTTCAAGCTATCAAGCTCTAGTCTGACATATTTTAGCGATTTAAATGTTCCGTATAATTACTGTGTATAATAATAATAATAATAATAATAATAATAATAATAATAATAATAATAATAACATCGAAAAATACCTTAGGAATGAGAACCCAGGTTCGAAATTTCCCCAAGACACCTGATGAAGGCTAGAGGATATATCAGCCGAAACGTTGTCTTAACAACAAACAAGATGAGGAGAAATATCCGTCAAATGTAAATAATGTAAATGATATGCATAATTCCTCGTCTCTTAAATATAGAACAGCTTCATCCGATTTTCGACCACCATTCATCAGTTGTTGTGTATGTCCCTTACAGGGAAAAGTACCACCGGTGTATCACCAAACCATTTACTTTTGAAGGAGAACAACTCTGCTAGACTTAATTATGAGATTTTGATCAAGTTACTGTTGTACATGCGTGAAGGTTGAGTTTAGTAAGAATAAATCAAAACACATAAATTTAAAATAAAATTAAAAAAGTAAAAAATTAAGAACTAAAAGCGTAAATAAAAATTAAAAATAAATTCATCATAAATAAAAAATTAAGAATTGAACCACTAAAAATTTTAATTAAAATATGAAAATTTTAAAATTTTAAATTACTAAAGATTAAAAAATGGAGAATTAAAGAATTAAAAGTATATAAAAAATGAATTAAATAAATTAACAAATGCAACAGCTAAGTGCTTTCCAGCAATATATAGGATTTAAAAGAGCGGTCCACCAACAATCAACTGGATGGCTCGAAAAAAAAGTAAGCCCTATACCAGCGGCAACAGAAGGTGTGCGCTCCATAAAGGAGAAAGGTGACTTATTCTGAAGAGCTCACTGAACCCTAGCACCTGTCTAAACGCTGAAAGTGAAGCTTCTGGGAGCTGGCCAGACACCAGTAAATATTTTCTAATATTTCAGCCACATTGTCTACAATGTCAGCAAGAAATATTATGAATCTTCATGAATTACAAAATTTTATTAATTTTTATTTTATTCTGTTAATTTATATATTTTTGTTCAAATTTATCAATTTATATAGAACTGAGCACCCATGCACGTGGATGTGTGAGTGTGGATGAGTGTATATGTAGATGTATGGGAGGATTTAGGTGCGCACATGTAAGGACTTACAGCTATGTACATACATAGACATATGTCTTTACGTTTTATTACTTTTATATTTTCGTATAATTTATATCCATATTTTATTGTAATTTCATGTATTATCACAAGACATTTACCTACACACACACAGAACATCACACGTTTAGGTAGAAACTTTATATATTTTTTAATTTCATAGCTTTATATAATACGTTACATTTTAATATTGATATATTATCATATATAATATTTCACCAAATAATTTATTCCATATTATTTTATATATACTTATAGTGTTACATTTAAAAAGAATTGTTCTAATTTTTTGACTGCTAATTTTCAACATTTTAACTTCTAATTTTTAAGATTTGATTTTTAATTTTGATTTTCATTTTGTCGAGGATTCGAAATGATGGCGCAATGATTGCTTGTCCAACACCTTAACCAATATATGTACAAATACATATATGAATACACATATATATTTTACTTTCACATTTACCTGTTTCAACTAGAGGCTGTAGCCATGATGAAACACTACTATTGGTGTCAGTGTTAGTTTAATCACGTCATTTCGACGGCTTCTCTCTATATCTGGTTTCGTTAAAGGGCATTGCTGGCTTCGCCAACACCAGCCTTATTTGCGTTTCTTATCGTGGTATTGATTCATCTGATATCTCAAATACGAATGTGCATTAAGTACTTTCTAAATACATCAACATCCACGTTGTGGATACATCAATACCTCGAAGATCTATGAGGATCCTAGTAAGGTAATGAAAAGCCGTGGGGCTCTGAACCTTAAGCTGTTAAATTATTAGGTCTTTACTCTAGATGGAAAGAATGAGACCATCGACACTATGAAGTGACGTCCAGTTCTAGGGTTGATATAGCTTTCAATCATACAGTAAGACACTAGATCCACCAAGAACTTTCATATGTGTGTACGTGTGTGTATGTACCCGCGCGCATGTGTGAAATATTAAAACGGGATAAGGTAGGGTGGAAAACTCGGAAATTTCACACACCCCACCACTCTCAAAATTTTACAGAAATACGTTTTCCAGAGTGTGGATTACATGGTTCGTTATTAAATATATACAGAATGTAAATTAATATGCTAACATTTATATTGTGTGTATTATGCTGAAAATATTTTTTCTAAAGTCATAGTGTATGCATATATATATATTTATATATGTGTGTGTGTGTGTGTGTGTGTGTGTGTGTATGAATATATATACATATATATGTGGGAGAATGTACAAAAAAAACAACAACAGACGAGGACAGGTGGTGTAAACAACAAAACGATGTATTAGTTTGACGCTCGGGAATACAGAAAGTCTTTAACGTTTCGAGCTACGCTCTTTAACAGAAAGAATACGGAGAAAACAAGGAGAAAAACACGGAGAAAAAAATTTAATGGTCTTTGGTCAACGATCTATCATGGCTTTATATGTATATACATATATTAATATATTTATATATATATATTAATATATTGATATATATTAATATATTAATATATTAATATATTGATATATATTAATATATTAATATTAATATATATATATATATATATATA
>NC_068991.1:35711089-35712341 GCF_001194135.2 Octopus bimaculoides | reverse complement strand
ATATATTAATATATTAATATTAATATATAAATATATATGCATACACTACGACTTCAGGAAAAATTAGTTTCACCATAAAATACACACAATATAAATGTTAACATATTAATTCACATTCTCTATATATTTAATGACGAACCATGTAATCAACACTCTGGAAAACGTACTTCTATAACATGTTGGGAGTGGTGGGGTGAAATTTCCGAGGGTTCCACCACGCCTCACCCCATTTTCCAAAAAAAAAGGCTTTGTGCCATATTAGGAGGTCACCGCAATTCATTCGACTAAAAGAAAAAAATTCCAGTGATTCCGGGATGAGGGGGTCCAGTTCTCCCCACCCTTTTTTCCAAACACAGCGGTGAGTTTAACTTAATAGAGAAGCTATTAGTAAAAAATAAAAATAAGTAAAAAGCAAATAAGTCAAGAAGTATGTCAAGATAGCCAATACGCGATAAAGCAAATGGTGAGACCTAAATTATGCAAGAGTCGGTGTGGCTTAGAGTAGGAAGGAAAAGAGACAGAAAGGAAAGAGAAAGAAATGGAAATAAAGAAGAAAAAAGAGAAAATGATGTTATCGTTAAGGGGGAAATATTGTGATCATAAATACGTGCTCGCGGTTGGTGTGTACGTGTGCATTTGTATTGGTGCTTGAGTGTGTGTACTGGTGCCTTGTATTCTGCAACGCGAACACCACCCCTTTTATCCTCATTAACTTGAACGACAGGATTCTAACAGTCGGTAAAATCTCTTGTCACATTATTTTCCCCTTAAAGATAACAATTATTTTCTATTTTCCTTTCTTCTTTCTTCCCCTTTCTTTTCCTTCCTACTCTTCAACTCTAAGCCACACACCAACTCTTGCAAATTTTGGGTCTCAGCCTTTGCCTTATCGCCGGAGCATATCTCGTCGCATAAAGAGCTTCAGCTAGCTAAGAAACATATGTAAGGTACATTTTACCTATTCTACTCTCTCAATTTGGATATTTATTCACCTTACTAGCAACTCTAGTTGCTAACTGTAAGCTATATAGAAACTGTCAGCTTATCGAATTTCCCCGCAACTTCGATATAGGAAAACATGTATAATTCTTGGCGCCAATGAATTGTTATCGTTCTTTATGATACACTGTCCACAGTTTGTTCTCTATACCTACCATTCACTACCTGAAGTTTACCGACTTCCTACACTCGGATCTCCGGATCATATTTTTATATATATGCATATATATATATATATATATATATATATATA
>NC_068991.1:35709231-35710689 GCF_001194135.2 Octopus bimaculoides | reverse complement strand
ACACACACACACACACACACACACACACACACACACACACATCACATCACATCACACAGCTTTCTAAGGTGCCACTACACTGCTTCACGATATTATTAGGAGCAATTAATCATATTTTCAGATATAAATGGAAACGAAGGTAGGAGCCCTTTTTTTCTTCTTTGAGCTTCAAATCTAAATATATCGATTAAAAAAAAACACATATATCTTTCCTTTATTAAACGAAATATCTTGCTGTTCTTCATCTTCTACCTGACTAAATATTTTACATAAATACGTGTTGTTGTGTAGCAGCGCTGCTATTTAGCTATTGGCATTTAAAATTTGTTCTTGAACATCTATAATCATCTTCTCAATTCCAACTTCCCAATCTTTCAGCGAGTAGGTTGCTGTTGATTTATATGATAAACTTGACCTTAATATAAGGCGATTATTGATCGCTAATGCCGTTCCCCGATACTGAGATACTTCATTCATTATACACGCATACATACATACAAACATACATACATACATACATACAAACAAACATACATACAAATATAAAATACATACATACAAAAAACGTATCTTCAGTCACATAGAAATATTTGCTATTATTCTCTGTTCTTTTTCTCAGAGGCACGAACATTTCACAAATGATTCCAACAAATCTAGTTTACACAAAACTCTATGTATGCGTGTATGTGTGTGTTTTTGTGTGCTTGTGTGTGTATTTGCGTGTGCGCGCATGTGTGCATGTGTTGTGTACAGATACGTATAAATATTTGAATATGTATATATAATACACATGCATTTAAACATATATATTTCTATTACTATGTATGTTCATATATATATATATATATATATATAGAATTAAATATACACAGCCACACAGCCACACATATACTTACCACACAGCTACTCCTGTGGCTGTGTGGTATGTAGCTTGCTTATCAACCACATGATCCTGGGTTCAGTCCCACTGCGTGACACCTTGGGCAAGTGTCATCTACTATAGCGTCGGGCCGACCAAAGCCTTGTGAATGGATCTAGCAGACGGAAACTGGAAGAAGCCCGTCGTATATGTATATATATGTGTGTGTATATGTTTGTGTGTCTGTTTGTCCCCCAGCATCGCTTGACAGCCAATGCTGATGTGTTTACGTCCTCGTAACTTAGCGGTTCGGCAAAAGAGACCGATAGAATAAGTACTAGGCTTACAAAGAATAAACTCTGGGGGCTATTTGCTCGACTATAAAGGAAGTCCTCCAGCATGGCCGCAGTCAGATGACTGAAACAAGTAAAAGAGCATACATACACACATATATGTGTATGTGAGTTTTCCTTCTCTCTGTCACCCTCTCTCCCTCTTTCTTTTTCCCTCTCTCTCTCTTTCTATCTCTATCTTTCTATCTATCTCTACAAGATGCATTCCAGAAGTGTTTAGACTTTCGCAGAAGAAATTTATTAATT
>NC_068991.1:35707589-35708434 GCF_001194135.2 Octopus bimaculoides | reverse complement strand
TATATATATATATATATGTATTATATGCATATGTATACATATGCACGTATATATACTTACACCTGCATATATATAATATATATATATATTAATCTTTTACTCTTTTACTCTTTTGTTTGTTTCAGACTGTGGCCATACTGGAGCACCGCCTATGTATATGCTGCTATGTATGCATATGAGTTTATATATACATATATATGTATATATATATATATATATACACCCTCATACACATGCATATACATACATACAAACATTTATGTACATATAGAAGCAATTATGAGGATAAACAAATTAGACTTCAAATATATTAGATTTATTAAATACAAAATATGCATATATGTATACATGCAACACGAGAGAAATCAAATGGTGAAAACTTTCAGATGATGAATTTATATGTATAAATATATAGATATTTATATTAATAGGTCCAACTGATACGGAATGAAAGAAAAGTCTTGTAAGTCAAACAGCTGTTTCTGGGGACTCAGCGATCCATAATAATGTTGGTAGATTTAGTTCATCACAAAATTCGGTTGTATAGATGCATTTCACATAGGATGAGATGAGCCTCCGTCATCAGAGTAGAGACCTTACATTTCAGATCTAAGATCTAAGTGCAGAGAAGTTCAAAGATGGAATGATTAAACGTGGAGGAATTGGGGAGGGGATACTGAGACAGGGAAAGGTGAGAGGAGAAAAGAGTTCAAGAAGAGGGTGTTAATAATGAAGTTACTAAGGGAGTAGTTATAGAGGTAGAGAATAGGAAGATGAATACATGTGTGTGTTTGTGTGTGTGTGTGTGTGTGTGTGTGTGTGTGTGTGTGTGTGTGTGTGTGTGT
>NC_068991.1:35704437-35706929 GCF_001194135.2 Octopus bimaculoides | reverse complement strand
ATATATATATATATATACAAAGACGCATGTAAGTTCACGATACAATGCAAGTTCTAGATCAAACATAGGGGAGATTCCAGGTCCAGCGATTGTATAAAATATGAATACAAATGGGTTAAAGGTTCACTACAACTGTTTCAGATGCATTTTTTATTGATGAATAGTTCGATTACATCATGAAAAAACCGTTTTCTTTAGCTGATTAAAAAATTTAGTCCGGAGAAAAAATACCACAAGATGTGGATTAGCCCTCAGAGTTAGGCATCAGTGCTTATTGTTTTATATGCGATGATTGTTTAATGACTCATTGATCTCTGATATCGTAGCCAGTTAAATCTAGTTAACTCTTCGTGTGTTTTCAAAGATAGCCAAGAAGATAACAGAGTGGGGGAGGGGCAGAGGAAGATAACGTAAAAAATAAACAAAATAGAGCAAAATGAAAGGAATTTAAAGAGAGTAGTAGGTGCCAGTGGTATTCTTCTCGCCTATAAAGATGGGTGAAGAAATCTAGCAGTAAATGCTTGTGTCTATTCTGGCTAAGGTCAGTGGCTGTAGAGTTAATTTTAGCAATAGGGTTATGGGTGTGTAGGTAGTCGTGAATGGATATAGATAGATAGATAGATAGATAGATAGATAGATAGATAGATAGATAGATAGATAGATAGATAGATAGATAGATTAGGTACATGATTCACTAGAACCTAGGAACATCGATACTTAAGATGCCAGATATGGCTATGTACCTTAACATAGGTTTCTAAATTTGGTAAAACAACAATGTTTCAAATGTTGGTAGGATACTGTATATACCAAATCCAGTTTAGACCGCAGACCCGATTCAAGGTTGAATCTAGGTGTGGCGTTAGTAATACAAGAACAATGTTGCTTGGATTCGTCATGATCAAGAAATTACCTCGCCTATTTCATGCCTATTTGAAATTTTGCCTGAAGATGGCGGATGTTATGCCATGACGTGATTTATAAAAACATCAATAAATTCCCCCGAAACAGGTGTCATAAATTTCAAACCCCATTTGTGCTCTTTATATATGTGTATATAGGTATGTGTGTGCATACATACATGCATACATTCATACACACATACATGCATACATACATATAGATGTATGTATGTATGTATGTATGTATATATATATATATATTTATATATATATATATATATATGCTTGCTGTTATCTTCAGTTATAATAAAAACAATTTTAATTTAATCTAAAGGGTTACACTATACTTTTGTTGTGTGCAAATTTATTATTCTTAAACAACAATATTATCAGCAGTAACCTCGATGTTTCGGCTAGCTTTCTTAGCTATCCAAAACTACGAAGCCACAGTCAATAATATTTGTTTCAGTATAATACATACATACATACATACATGCACACAAATACTCTGAGATATTAGATAAATTTAGCTAGTGTAGTGCCTAGAACTTACCTTTTATTAATAAAAGAATGTATATGACTATGTATCTGAGTTTGAATTTAAACACTGTGGCGCCTATGTAATAAGAGAGCATTTATATTAATTTATCTTTATTATTTATATTAATTATTTGAAAGACATTGATTATATATACGACAGTAATTTTGATACCAACTGGTATACATAGTATTAGGTGTATTATCTGTATAGTTATTGCTGCAAGGCATTGGTCTGGCAAAATCGTTGGCGCACCCAACAGAACGCTTAATGACCATCAGACGGTGTGCGTGTAACTCCATAGGCCACAACCTTTGTTGTGCAAAATCCTTCCAGTATTCAGCTGTGGACTTTCGAGAGGTACAGGCTGGGTTATGGGACGAAGTTTGTTTGAGTATATATTGTTTCTTCCTTTCTGTTGTAGTGCGTGGTGCTTGAAGCCATATTATCTTTGCATGATTAAGTAACAATAAGCTTATGAACGTTAAAGAACTAATTATGCCCATGGGCTTTGGGAAACGCTAATTAAGAACTTAAGAGCATGAAGCATCTAAGTGCATTAGCACATCTAGTGTAAAGGGAAGATTGATACTCGATAGTTGTTATGCGTTTGATTTGTGTTTTTATCTAGAATCTCAGTTTCGTGGTAAATTATACGTACTACACTTCCATACAAAGAAAGTAGGCTAGCTGTAATATGTTCTATACGAGCATTATAAGTTGTTAAACTTAAGTCTTATCTAATTTATATGCGTAATTATTGATCATATATTCTCGCTTTATGTTCCTCCAACTTTATCACAGGAGATTCTCTATAAAATACCCTCTTACATCCTAATACTTCATGCTTAAATTATTTCCTACATAACAAATTATTTATTGTGTAACTTGCAAATTTATTTAATTTCAATTGTAAATGATCACATGATATCTACCCATAATCATGGTAGCGGACTTTATTCTGTAACTTTATTCTAATTGTGCTTCTTTCAAATCTTATCTATGTCTCAGTTTTTCTGTTTATATATATATATATATATATATATATATAT
>NC_068991.1:35704045-35704427 GCF_001194135.2 Octopus bimaculoides | reverse complement strand
ATATATATATATATATATATATATATATACAGTATATTCTTCCACCTATTTATTAATAATACTTCCGAGAATATAGCTGTAAACTATCGTCTTTTCAATAGCTCCACCTTATATCTTAATCTGTTTACCTCTCTGTTAGTATACATTCTTTTATTCTTTTACTTGTTTCAGTCATTTGACTGCGGCTATGCTGGAGCACCGCCTTTAGTCGAGCAAATCGACCCCAGTACTTATTCTCTGTAAGCCTAGTACTTATCCTATCGGATGTCTTTCGCCAAACCGCTAAGTTACGGGGACGTAAACACACCAGCATCGGTTGTCAAGCGATGTTGGAGACAAACACAGACACTCAAATACACACACACACACACACACACACACA
>NC_068991.1:35699125-35703974 GCF_001194135.2 Octopus bimaculoides | reverse complement strand
ATATATATATATATATATATATATATATACGACGGGCTTCTTTCGGTTTCCGTCTACCAAATCCATTCACAAGGCTTTGGTCTGCCCAAGGCTATAGTAGAAGACACTTGTCCAAGGTGCCACGCAGTAGGACTGAACCCGAAACCATGCGGTCGGTAAGCAAGCTACTTACCACTACATCTGTCGGCTGGTCGTCCTACCAGTTTGCAATAGATGGAACGAATTAGAATTAAGTTGACACTTTGACTTCATGGCCCTTGCACTTAGGTGCTTCTTTGATAGTATAACAATTTGCTGTTTAATCTCTTACTCTGATCTTCTAAGCCTCACTTTCTCAATGTATTTATTTAACCAAATCCAACTATACACACTCGTATTACCTTTACGGCAGTTTGATGTAAAGATTAATGAAACCTTTTAATTAATGCTATATGGTTTTACATAATTATTCTTACTTATATAACCCAGTATATTAATTGGTGTAACGTTTCCACTAATTATCAAAACAGCCGTAACTTACTAATAAATGTTATAGCGTAAGAAAGAAAGAAAGAAAGAAAGAAAGAAAGAAAGAAAGAAAGAAAAAAAGAAAGAAAGAAAGAAAGAAAGAAAGAAAGAAAGAATGAAAGAAAGAAAGAAAGAAAGAAAGAAAGAAAGAAAGCTCCTGAGCGTCGAATTATGTGTTATTAATGATTTGTCTCAACGTGTATTTTACAAATAACTGGGTAGGTAGGTAGGTAGGTAGGTAGGTAGGTAGGTGAATGGATGGATGGACGGATGGGTTGATTTGGAGTGACATTTATCTGTATGTATTTATAAACTTATATAAATGCACGTGCATAAACATGAAAAAAAAACAATAACTGGCTGGAAAAAATTAGAGATAGAGATGTAGTTGATAAATTAACAAACATGAGCTTATAAACAATAAACTATATAGAGTTAAATTTCTTTTTATGTTTTTTCTATTATCGATTGAGGTTTGAGACATCGCAGTTTCAATGGAATTTAAGAAAATAATCCTATGTTGGGATATACCGCAAACAGGATTTAAGGTAAAAAATGAATATAATCTAGAATGAATGCAGTACGTAAATTTATCAAAACGACATTAGCCTCCAATGAAGTTTTTTTATTTCCATATTTTAGACTAGGTAGAAATAATTACTTTTATTACTTGCTATATCTCTTCAATCGTATTACGCTGAAACTGTATTGATACAAAATTAAATAAACTACGATTAAAGTAAATTATAAATAATGGGTATATCTGTTGTGCAAGCTTCTGAAATGTTTGCAAAAGCCTTTTGATCATTCGTACATATATAATTATCCGTTATTTTTATAAACCATAGCACTTAAACGAAATAATATATACGATATCTTCTTTCTTGTTTGTTTTGTTTTTTCTTTGCCTTCTAATTATGACAGAAATAAATAGAAAGTAGGATTCTTTTCGGCTAAATGCTTTTAAATACAAAAGCTGACATTGTCTTGATAAGATGTGATTATAGAGTATGATATTAACGAGAAAATCTTAAATAAACGGTTTAACTTTAGTCTATCCATTCATTTACTTGCTGTCGGAGTTGTCCTCTACTTTCTTTTGATACATTTTCTATTCACATTGTATTATTTTCGGCTTCTATATGTATGTATGTATGTATGTATGTCATTGTTCAGTTCTATTTCAAGATTTCTTGCCAACAGAGAAAGAGCCGGTTTCTAACCTAGATTCAAGGCTCCTTCACTGGAATTTCAACATCAACAACAGAGTATTTTTGTTTGTATGTATGTATATGTACAGATTTGTATGTTTTGCTTTATGTATGTACTCTCATGCATATAGTTGCATATCTAGACATGCTCATATATATTTAAATGATAAACTTCTGGAGAGTCTTTTGCCGAACTGCTAAGATACGGGGACATAAACACACCAGCATCGGTTGTCAGCGATGGCGGGGGACAAACGCAGATGCACACACACACATATAGATATATTTATACCACGGGCATCTTTCGGTTTCCGTCTACGAAATCCACTTACAAGGCTCTGGTCGGCCCGAGGCTATAATAGGTCACACATGCCCAAGGTTCGACGCAGTTGGTCTGAACCCAGAACTATGTGGTTGGGAAGCAAATCTCTTACCACGCAGCCACGCCTGCATACATACATACATACATGTATGTGTGTGTGTGTGTGTGTGTGTGTGTGTGTGTGTGTGTGTGTGTGTGTGTGTGTGTGTGTGTGTGTGTGTGTGTGTTTGTGTGTGTGGTATAATTATAAACAGGGTAAATTTTTGCCATTTTTCCGCAGACTGAAAAAATGAACAACCTTAATCGATTTTCGAACCTTATTATATTCACAAGTTACTTTGTGGGACCCCTAGATGTTTCATGGCTATTCAGTTCCTCAACCGCTGGTGAACTAAAGACTGTTACTAGTTTAGATACAAAATATATATTAGTTGTTCATATCAAATAATATATTAATCAATCAGGAAATGGCGAAGGAACGACGTGGTCTCTATATATTAAAGAGAGAAAAAAAGCTGACTTAGAAAAATAACAAAAAATACGTCTTCATAGTATTCCAGTAGCGAATTATAAGTTGGGATGATTATTGACTTGACTGAAGCTATGCAGTTGATAAATACACATAAACGTACGTAGTATAATTGTTGTTAGCGCTATGCCCAAATCATTGTAAAGCAAATACAATCATGAGTGATATCTATGCAATAGTGGTGAAAGCAAGCCATTGAATTTGAATAAAAAGAGACGATAAGCAATGGGTAGAATATTGAGCAAAACCTAGCAGCCAGTTGATCTTGCAAAACCTAGCAGCCAGTTGATCGTTTCAGTAAGCAATAATGCTGTCGACAAAAAGGCCCGCAACGGCGCACATTCTCTCTTGATGACCCCATAAGTTTGATAGCATCCGGTATGCATAACTTTCAACTGATAGCACATAACTTTCAACTGATAGCAAGTTGTTTGCATAATTGTTTCGAGTTTGGGGAAGGATTTTCCTTTTCATTGGGTGCTAACCATTGTCGTAGTTGTTGGATATGATAATAGAGAATCCAGTTTTCATCACTTGTGATGATTCTATATCGAAGGGTATCTGTGAGAGAAAATTTTCTTAGCGAAACTGGCTAAGTCCAGACACTTCATTTACTAAGAGAGAACGAATATTTCTTGCTGCTTCCTTTGAGGAATGGCCTACTTAGAATTCATGTAGCATGCAGTGTTTGAAATGGGTCTGATCCAACCTCGTGTAAAAAGAATAAAATCGATATGAATTTAACCACTATGGTATAAAGTAATCTGCAAAGAAAAAAAGAAGCATTATGATGTAAAAGTCCAGGTATATTTTTACCAAAATATTGAAAAAGTAACATTAAATTGATCGTGTCAAAATTGCGACTGGTCTTTCATTCCAACTTAATGTATGTGCGTGCGTGCGTGTGAGACTCTTGATTTGAAAGCGAGTATAAAAATAGATATTTTGTACTTTGAGAGAGTCATGGAGTCAGTTATATTTCATTTCCGTTTTTATTATCAATTAATTGATAAGTATTTAATTAGTAAATTATTTAATTGATTGATTAATTGCTTTCTCAAATAATTATGTTCTCTTTATATAAATACATGTATATGTATAACTATGATTACATATATTCATACGTACATACACAAATGTTGATACGGTCGTCTATAGACCTGTTATTTGTTATTTGCTTCTAGGTATCTCTGGATTAGATGTATGACAGCAAAATCTCCTAAAAGATACGAAATTATTCACTACTGAGACTGAAAAACCCATTTCCGAATGAGATTATTTTAAAATAAACTTTGTTTTTCAATCCAATCTATTTAATTTAAGTCCAGTATTTTTATATTTCACTGCGTCTTCGTTTGAATCGAGACAAGCTAACGTTGGTTACCAAGGTTCATATGAGCTCTTTCTTATTAATTCAGAAGATTTACTTTATCAAACCACTGATTTATTAATTGAAATTAATAAACCATTTCGGAAATTTTAACATAATTAAGCAATGGCGCATATTTCCTTTGTGCCAATGAAAAAATTAGAAATCTTTTCTGAAGAAAAGGCAATTTCCTGTCGTGTTTTCTAAATCCAATCCCAAAGGATTGCATGTTTGACTCATCTGGAATCCAAGTAACGGAAAAGATAGGTATACAACGTTTAAATGCTATTGCAATTTCAGTTGGGACATAGAAATAGCTTAACAATTGCTAATCACATAATTAGTTATGATAGAAAAAGTTCAGATACCAGGAAATCTAAAAATGAAAGAAACTTTAAAAATAGTACTCATGGGAATTGCTCATAACCTAAGTAAAATATTGTTTATGTAATCCCAAAAGTATTTAAATCCGTATACAGTGTCAAAATATTTTTAAATGTACATAGCAGCAAACACCTTTTTACTGCCATCTTAACATCAGGCTATCCTCTTATTTTCTTTTTTTTCTTTATACTTGTTTCAGTTATTTAACCGCGGCCGTGCTGGAGCATTGCGTTTTAGTCAAACAAATCGACCCCAGAACTTATTCTTTGTAAGCTTAGTACTTATTCTATCAGTATCTTTTGCCAAACCACTAAGTTACGGGAACGTAAACACACCAGCATCGGTTGTCAAGCGATGATGGGAGACAAACACAGACACACAAATACTCACACACACACATTATATATATATATATATATATATATATTCGTTACAATATCATAAATCAGGAGAAGAGTATACCCTATAAAACATAGAGCAGTTATTTACTTGTGTATGTGTAACGTAAGTTTAGAAAAAAAAAACAT
>NC_068991.1:35695952-35698919 GCF_001194135.2 Octopus bimaculoides | reverse complement strand
GTCTTCCTTCGCTTGATAGCTAGATCTTACAATTTGGAAGTAAAAATTTCCGAAAATGTGGACAACTCCCCACGGCCTCCTGGCTCATGTGAGTTCATGAGAATTATAAATCTTACTGCCAAACACAATTTACACAGTCTTGTTCCATTACGATAGGGTCCACAAGTTTCCAATAATTTCCACCTGATGTTAAAGGGCGTATGATCGTCCTTTAGGCGCCATACGTATGCTCCAAGTGTTGTTGTCTTGCGTCTTTCCGGGACACTGAAAGAAGATCTGGGTTGTTCAGGCGAATTTTAAATCTGGATTCACAAGATCCGACATAAATTTTAGTTTGTGTCCCTGTGTTGGAATTGATATTATTGATATTTGCACAACTGTTTTTCCTATTGGTGCTGTTGTTGTGGTGGTGGTGCGAGTATCGGTAGAGCTGGTGGTCTTCTTTCCTTTGCTGTGGACAGAAAGCTTTGAGGTGGTTTGTGTCACCGCACAAGTGACAACTTGATCTCCTGCCGTCAACGGCTACTTATAGTGTTGTGCTGTTTGGCAGATTTAACAAGTTCAGCATAGCTTTTATACTTTAGTGATCCGTTTGTATCAATAACTCCATCCCATGGCCTGCCCAATTTTGGTTTTGCAGCATTTGTACCTCTAGACTTGGTTTTGCCCTCTATCTCAAAAAGATGACTTTCACCAACCAGCGTTTATTTCTGGCGACACATTAGATATTTTTTTTGAACTGCTATGCGACCAAAATATGTTGGGATAAAGACCTGTTTTTCACCCCTTGGGATTGCTATGGAGTGCTTTGTCAACTCATTCTCACTTCTATTGTAAAGAATCTCACTTCTATTGTGCTGTCCTTTCTTCCTCTGGCTATTTATGTTTTGCTACCCCAGGTTAGTCTGTGGAACTTTTCAGTCAGCTGCCGTGTCGCCTGTTCTATTTCTATACAAATGTTTGTTGCTAATTTGATTCTGATATGTTCAGTACAACATTTCGTCCGTACCTCAGGAGGATACTTTTTGCTTCAGCGAAACTGCTAGCGCTAGATTTGCAAGTTTGGTTTTCATTTTGTGTATTAGCGTTAATGGTATTTGTTGGTCTGGAGATACAACTTCCAGGTGTGTTGAATGGAAAATTGGACTTTCGAGGGCGGTTTCATTTTTATTGTTATTTTCAGTTTCCTTGTTGCTATTGTTTTCCTCATTTGTCGTTGCTACTTTTGTTTCGTTCGGTATTGGTGGTGGTAATAGCTGTAGAGAGGAAGGAGCTTTGTTGGAGAGATGGAAAGTCGGTGATAAAACAGTTGTTCAAATCTCTGGTTTCACTCCCTTGGCAATTTTCCGAAAAATTCGACGCCATGTTCTGTTATAACAATAATATCAGTAACAACTACAATACTACGTCGCTAACAGTTAGATCCATGGAAGACATAATATAAATATTGGAGTTGCGATCAAGTTATCTTTAAAATTAAGGAAATCTAATATCAAATATTTGGTGGGGAAAATAGTATGTAAAAGGTAATCCGAAACTCTTATTTGTTAATTGGGATAACATTTCTGGAAATGACTGCCAAAATATCCTCACTTCTGTGAGATATAATGCCTCTGATATATTTCAGTTAAACACAATATTGATCAAGAAAAAGCTTTTTCTGGATTATTTTGTGTCTGTTCGTTGATGTTATGTTTCTCTATACGTGATTCTTTTGCATTCCAGCATAAACATGTTCGCTATATAATTTCATTTTAATTTCAAAGAATTGCGATTTTCTCTACCACTCGGAGATTAGTTCCTACTCAAATTACAATTCCTACTCAAATTACATGTCAGTCAAAGCCCTGAGGCTCATTTTTATCATTCCTTTCTTTAAGTATTCTTTCTTCTATTTTTCCTTCTGGTTCTTGATATATTTCTTCTCTTTGCAAATGTTGCTTTTTTTTTTTGTATTTTACGATTATATAATTACATGCCAAATTTATCATTTCCGTTCTCATCTCCTTCCAACTATTTCATTCCCGTTCGAGACATATTGGTAATGTGCAAATCCGGCCGAACCTTATTTATAACCTCCATCAATATTACAGCCAGATAATTTCTCTCACATATGTTTACTTAATCACCATTTATCATGGATTCCATAGCTACTGCTTTTTATGCGTCTGCTTCTGAAGTCTTTTTTATGTTCTGTAGTACTCTGCACTACATATTTATCTCTCTAAAATATTTTCGGTGTTCAGGTTATCTGCAACGATAAGTTTCTTGATCTTTTTGCAGCATGGCTCCAGCTCTTTTTGAAATAAGTTAAAAATTGAATTATAAGTATGAAGGACAATGTCAAATTCCCCGAATGGTCTTATTGTACATTTAGTGGAATTCTTCCAAACAACTATCACTACATTGATCACAGTGAGTATACTCAGGTATTGTCCATTATTTTTAACGAACTCCGAAGTCTTATAAGTCTTAGAACTAGAATTATGTCCAGATTATAACAGTTAAGAATTGAAGGACTGATCTCTTTCTAGAGAGTAAGCTGCTCTTTCATGAATAACTTTTTAAAGAAATACCCTTCACTTATCCTTTACTTAAGTAGGCAAAGTATAATAAAGACTCAATGTGACAGTCCCTTATTGGGACTGTCTCATTGAGTTGACAGTATACAAATGCTTCATCGTAACACTGCTGATTAATTCTCTCTGTGAGATTTATGATTAGATCATTTCTAATTTTTGTAATCAGTGAATCTGTTTTCACAAAAAATATATATATTTGCGAGGGTTTGACATGCATTTTCAACCAGCTAGTGTTGCTACTTCAGCCGAGTTGGATAGTCGTGTTTTTTGGAGTTATGTTGTGATTTTGTGAGCGGAGAGCGTAAGTTGATGAATGTCGTAATTGAGAGTGTTGAAAAATTGTTGAAGTGGCTGTTGTTGGTTTGAAGTTTTGAAATTGCTGCTA
>NC_068991.1:35688712-35695820 GCF_001194135.2 Octopus bimaculoides | reverse complement strand
TTGTTCTGTGACGTTTGTAGTGACTGCTAGTTGCGCGGCGGCGGCTGGCAGGTGTCGGCCGGCCGGCGACATGGAGATGAGGGAGGTTGGAGTGGAAGTTACAAGCATGAAGAGGCAAGAGGCACTTTAGGTTGTTGAAGTGGGAGGGGGACGCCCTACGGGTTGGTCCGCCCAAGAAAGTGATGGAAAGCGCTGAAAAAGGAATTATAACGTATGAGACACTAAACGTAGCATTGGGGAAAGTTGATGTAGCGTAGGTTGAGGCAATGGAGAGTTGCTTGAGCGGAATTGGGGAAGAAATGGTGTTCTACACGAGAGGAAGGAGGTGCGAAAGTGTAAAGGTGTGTTTTGGGAGCGAGGCAGATGCGAAGAGATATTCTACCATACCTCTAAGAACGGAGAAGTGGGCTCTTTTGCCAGTATATTACGGCAGAATAGCCGCAAGGATAAGAATCGGAAAAGTACCACTGGAAATAGATTTAAAATGGCTGGTGGCAGCAGTAATCTATAATTGCAAAGAAGAGGTGGAAATCATAAAAGTGGAGAGGTCTAAAAAGATCAACTGATGGGGATTGGGGTTGGAAATTCTAACCCATATAACCCTGTCTGACCTGCGTAACCTCGCAGAGGAGTTGGTACTCCCCGATGACACCCGACTGAGGTTTGTGGTAGAGGGGAGGCCACCCATATGCTATAGATGTGGAAGTAGGGGACATATACAGGTAATGTGTCCCCATAGAGAGGTCCAAGTGGTAGAAACAGAGATCTGTGAAGATGATATGGTAGAGGTCGAACAACAGGCGGAGATAGTGGAGAGTGAGGAATGTTTAGAAGGAACAGATAGAAAACCTATGCGGACTGAATCGCCGCCAAAGACCCCACCCCCACCCCCCACCCCAAAAAAGAGAGGGGGAAAGAAAAAGAAGACAGAGAACGAAAAGGAAACTGAAAAAGATGAAACTGAGAATCGAACCCAAGACACAGAGCATGAAAAAGTTTTAACAAGAAGGGAGAAGTGGATAAATTGGTGGGAAACGATGATAAACCAGAAGGATGTAGCGAGGATGGAAGGAAAGGTAGCTGGAAAAGTAGAATATTAAAATATCAGAACAGTGGTTTTTTACAACAAGAATTTAGAGTTGGAGAAGACGATTGCTAAAATAAAGGGATTAGTAAAACTTAAACTGGAACCTGGAACGTTTGAAGAACAAGAAAAAGCTATAGTGGTGGAAAAACATATAATGAAGAGACTGCAACAAATACACCCGTATAATTTTAAAGCAAGTGGATTGTATGTGGGTTACGACACCCTGCCAAATGTAGTAACGACAGAGGAGCTGAGACCACATATAATTATTGTAGAAAAAAAATGACCATAAACTGTATAAGAAAACTGTTAAATGAAGCTGCGAGTTTTGGGGGACTCGTAAGCCATTTCATCACCTCACTGTAAGTTATTCATTTTATTCATCATTCGTTTTATGTACCCCACGTTTTGTTTTGTTTGTCCGTGTTATGTCCCCCTCTATGTAGAGGCCTTGGTGCCTATAATAAAGAGAAATAGTGTTGCTACTTCAGGCTGATGACGAGCAATGACTCAGAAGCATGTCCCTGAATGCACACTGAGCTGGGTGGGGGTGCTTGTCTCCCCCCTCGCAAATATAAAGACACAGGAAATGTGTCAAGGCCGACAGGAAGCGGTCCAGCTTCCTAGGGCTAAATAGCAGCAGTATGATTCCCTTATTGGGACTGTCACATTGAGTTGACAGTATACAAATGCTTTATATATATATATATATTATTCAAAGGATTTCCAACTCTGTTTTTTATGTTTTATTTATATTCTTATAATATTAATGTAGGATAAAGAATATATAGTATATATAGTGAAATGAAATGAAGTATTGATTTTCTTATTGAATAGATGAAATATTGAATATCATATATTAAAGGACTAGTATACTTTCTTCTATTTAATCAGCCTTCAAGGTCCCAGGTTGTGACAGGAATGTTTCAACTGTTTCAAATGTTTCAACATTTTTACAGATATATATATATTGGTTTACCAAAATGTTGACGTAAAGATTGAATAGAGATCTAAACTTACTTAGGTGTTCAATTCGAAGATGAAGAGACTTCAAATAATTTAACGAAACTCTTCGGTAAATATTCTGTTATCATTGATATAACAAATCTGTATGTGAAAAGAAGTTACTTTCGTATCGTCAGGTTTCAATCAAATCATTTACATTTAATGTAACTGTCAGGGTATGCCAAGTATTGATGTGAACCTAACCTTATTTGAAATGTATATTTCATCACTGGTGGGCTTATGTACTGCTTCTGAAGTGTTTTCCATAAAAGCTAGAATCTGCAGAAGATTGTACCAGCTATCATGATAATAAGCAGTTTAGAAACTTCCTTGTAAAAAGAAAAACTGTTGTCTATCGCAGATTTCCATTTAGAAAATACTGTTAAGTGGTATTTATAGATAAATAGGAATAAATTAGCCTCGAATGGCTTAGTATAAAAACTCACTGAGACTCTATTTATTTCAGACACCAGTGACATTAGATGTTTAATAACTACAATTTGAAGTCAATTTAATCATATATAATGCAAGACTATAAGAAATTCATGCAAATATGTATGTGTACAGACATATATACACAAACACACACATATATAAGCAGACATATGTATGTATGTATGTATGTATGTATGTATGTATGTATGTATGTGTGTGTGTATGTATGTTCCATCAAGGTATCTAGCTTTCGTAGCAGCAGCAGCTTGTGTCTGATGTAATAAGAATAGAAACACGCATCTGCTTAGAAAAATACTAGTCTGTCGCACATAAATCAGAAGTAGGAGCACATTTAGACTACGCTTGGACCATATATTGTCTATATCTCTCACGCCTGGAAATAGATCATGCTTATTATTACTGAAAACTATTTCAAACAATATAATCTATGTATGCATGTATTTATACGTTTATGCAAACATTTGCGAGCGCACATGCATGCGTCACGTGCGTGCGTGCGCGCATGAATGTGTGCGTGCCTGCATGTGTTTGCGTGTGTGTGTGCATGTGCGTGTTCTAGTGTACATGTATATGCGTTTGATTTTGGCTGACAAACTGTTCAATCCTTCTTTGTCCGGTATTTTTTCTAAGTCTGCTTCATCTCACTATTTGAATATTAGAATTCAGATGCTTGTGTAATCCGCGATAAATGAAACAAGAATCAAGAAGTACAGATTTATATGTTTATTCGAGATATTTTTAAATGCTACAACACTTACACACACAGCAAAGCATCTACTCAAAAAATGTCGCTCTTACTTGCCGAAGACTGGATTTCAACTTCCCTTTCCATAGAATGTGAGTAAGAGTTTGTGAGCGAAGTGCTAACCGCTTAAATCAAAGTAGTGGAAGTACACACATACATATATGTGTGTGTGCGTGCTCATACATGTGTTTGTGTGTATGTCTGTATGCGTGTGTGTGTGTGTGTATGTGTGTGTGTGTGTGTGTGTGTGTGTGTGTGTGTGTGTGTGTGTGTGTGTGTGTGTGTGTGTGTGTGTGTGTGTGTGTGTGTGTGTTGGGTGGGTGGGTTTTGTGTGTATTAAACAATTCGATTAGATTAACTAGCCGCCCTCTACAATTTTCCATGTAGGATTTTTCAAATAGTGGTAACTTTTAAATAGTTCCAAGTATGCCATTTTAAAATCTTACTGGGGAACCTGTACAGGAATGGACGATTAACTAACCTAATTATACAGTTAAATATAAACATTTTCCTTGTAAAATGATATTGAAAAGTGTCTGTATTCTTATTGTATCATTTGGTGACAAATATTACAGACATTGGTGTACACAGACACACACACATACATACATACACATACACACACACATATACACGCATGGCTACCTCAAGGAAGTGCTAATGTGAAAATATCGGCAGTTTTCCGTGAATGGGCATTGTAAAAACTGTAGTAGAAGACGAAGTGAAAGTAGCATAACTACGTTATCAAGAGTTATGTCCTTTGAAGCAACGATCATCGGTATTTTTTATTTACCTATGAAAAGGTGTTTACGTCCCGTAGGGGCGGCATTACTCATTATGTGGAAACTTTGAAGAGTGTATGACCATCTCTGGAACTTAAGCAATGTATTTTCCCAGGGTGAACGAAATCGGATGAAAAATATTCATTTTAAGGGGGATCAAGTAAAAGGCCTGTACACAAACACATACACACACATCTTCCATTTTATTATATACACATATATATGTATATATTATGTATGTATGTATGTATGTATGTATGTATGTATGTATGTTTGTATTGAATTTTTGCGTATTAGTGGATCCTCCAACAGCAGTTGTGGCAATGAATACACATCACTAACAAATATATGTTCAACCTAGAGGTAGTGCAACTACATTCCATTGTTTATAAGGACATCATGTGAATAGCACGTCAAAATAATATATGATTCAGCAAAGTATCTTTTAAGTGTTCCAATGAGGATGAAATAATTTCAAGATTATGTTTATTGAGAGATAATATTGTGACCAATAAATTAAATAAAATATGGAATAATGTTATATGAGATCAAATAAAATAAGATTAATCAAGAGATACAGTGATAGATGACTGAATAAAATAAGTGCCCCACTATCTATAGATGTAGTTTGGAGAGAGGCTAACTCAGAAGTAGTAATTAAACAGTAATAAAATGAATAGATTAAGTAATTGATTAGCCAAATTGCTAGAAAGACAAATAGATGAATAAGTAGCAGTTGTGTAAATAATTTCATAATAAAATAATTAAGTAATTTGTTAATAATAATTTTTTTTAATAATTGTACAAAATAATGTAAAGGATATACATCAAAACAGCAGATGGCAAAGCCGGGATATCTTACAGGTATGTAGCAAAGTCATTTATATTGGAAAGGAAGTGATTAGTGAGTATTGATGAAATGGAAGTAGGAGTAAATTTGCAAGATGTTACATGAAACTTTCAACATTTGTGATATAAGAATGGTATAACAGCAAATGTGAACATCAGTGCGGTATTATTGGTCTCTTACGTAAAGTTACAAAAACTAATTCATCACTATGTCTGCGTGATCCTTTATCAAATCCTGAAATGTAGGTTTAATGTCTGAATGTCGAATGCTTATCCATTTAGATGCAGGTTTCATTGCTGAAACTGACCCCAGCTGTTGTTGAGTAACCAGTGAAAATTCAAGTTTACGTATAGATTTCAAGTGAAAAGACCTGACCCATTCAGCTTGTTTATTTAAATATAAATCTAAGGCGGCAATCTGGCAGAAACGTTAGCACGCCGGGCGAAATGCTTAGCGGTATTTCGTCTGTCTTTACGTTCAGAGTTCAAATTCTGCCGAGGTCGACTTTGCCTTTCATCCTTTCGGGATCGATAAATTAAGTACCAGTTGCGTACTGGGGTCGATCTAATCGACTGTTCCCCTCCCCAAAAATTTCCGGCCTTGTGCCTAGAGTAGAAAAGTATTTAAATATAAATCTCACGAATTTGGATTGTCGGATACCTTCACTGTTGCAACGCTCCGGGTTCAGTGGCTAAGCAGAGCACGCATACCTGGCTGCTCGGTTAATGCTTTAACTATTAATTTGTCTTGCCTTATAGCAGTTCTGGAAATCCATCGCCATTACTGTTGTGATATATTAGAAAGCAGAACGAAAAACCAACTATGAAAAATTTCTAAACACGTTACTAAGTTTCAAAGAAAACCACCTGTAGGTTAATAGGTGAAACAAAATGTAGGAAATTTCTAAATACGTTGCCTTTTCTGAAGAAACATAAAAGGTAGATAGGTTAATATTTTTACTACAATATTCTTTTTATTCTATACAATGTCTTGGAATTTTGAAAAGTCTACAGAATATTTGAATAAACATGAATGCATTAACGAGCTGAGAGATAGCGAATATTAAAATAAACAGTGTTTGACAAATAGCTACTGGGGAAGAAACAGGAAAATTTTCATTTAGAAGTTTAAAGGCTACCAGACTACTACATTGGACACCGGAAAACAGAAGAAACGTTAATCTCGATTAATTTGGCATCAGTTCCTTTGTGGAATATTATTACACGTTTATTACTTGGTGTTATCAAAGATTTGGTTTTCAGTTACTATGCTCTGTATGTTTCGATTAGTATCAAAAGATATGCTTGATTGTAACGTGAATTTTGCTAAGGCTACCTTTATACGTTTGTGTAGATAGCAAATCCCCTGAACTGTTTAAAAGACATGCTGCGCAAATTTGTTTCGTTATTTCGCAATTATAACTTTACATCGAGGATTTCAAAAAGACTTAGCATTTATTGAGCCGCCATTTAACTCCTCCAGTGAAAGTCACGATTCTCAGTTTCTTAGAAACCTAAAGCAAATTAGTTTTCTTTTTAAAGTAACTAATCTAAAATTTCACATACAACCACGTATCACATTGGTTGTGTGTGTGTGTGTATATATATATATATATATATATATATATATAGGTGTGTGTGAATGTATATATGTATGTATATATATATATATATATATATATATATATATATATATATATATACATACATATCTGGGGAGAATTCACAAGAAAAACAAAAGACGAAGACAGGTGGTGTAGACAACAAACAGATGTATTAGTTTAACGCTCGGAAAGTGAGAAAGTCTTTAAGTTTCGAACCTACGCTCATCCACAGAAAGAAACAGGGAGAGAAAATAAAGAATGTTTAGTGGCTAATGCCCAACAGAGGGGTCACACAGGAGAGCTAGGAAGAAGGGGATCCCAAAACGAAGGTGCACGTCCATATGTATAAGAGAGCATGTATGTGCGTGTGGAAGAGGGCTGGTGATCTTGACGTGTGCGTGTGTGCATGTGTAGATGTGTGGATGATGGTGTGGGTTTTGGGAAGTGGTCAGTGCTAGTGTATGCGTGGTGGTGTGATGTGATGTGGTGATGTGTGGTGTGGTGTGGTGGTGTTGGAATGTGGGGGATGTGACAGTGTGGCAAGAAAGGGTGGGTGTGGGTTAGGCTGAGGGTGGGGATA
>NC_068991.1:35687150-35688494 GCF_001194135.2 Octopus bimaculoides | reverse complement strand
AGGAGTGATAGGAGAAGTAGGAGTCGGAGCAAGAGAGGTGAGGTGGGTGGGAGGAAGTAGGTGTGAGAGGAATTGTGGGGAAGAGGGTTAGATGAATAGGACAGGAGAGTTGAGCCCATGTGTCGCAAAGGAGTGAAGAGAGAAGATTAATACCTGTTCACGGCGAAGACGGGAGTCCAGATGGCCCCTGTGCAAGGACAATCCGAACACAGACAGGTGTTGCAAAGAGTGACCGGTAGAGCGGAGATGGCGTGAGACCGGGGTGTCATTCCCGAGTTGGATGTCTGGAAGGTGTTCCGCGAACCGGTCAGCCAAGCGGTGTCACGTTTGCCCGATGTATAGAGAAGGGCAGAGAGAGCAGTGCTTAGATTTATGTATGTATGCACGTATGTATTCACATATAAACACAATATTAAACATTATACTTTGTAAAGAACAATAAACTCAATGACAGAGTTCAAATTCTGCTGTACATATATTGTACTGTTCCCTTTGCTCTCAGATTATATATAAATATATATTTGCCTGGCTTTTAAAATTCCTCGGTTTCTCACCTGCTTTACAGATAATTCGTTAACCATTTAATACTCTCCAGACTCATTTTTTTTTGTAATGTCAAGACGTCACGCTTTCATTCGCTGTTTCCAGTTTGATCTCATTGCACTGTATGGTGCTAAATGTGTTATACAAAGCCTTGTGAATTAAAATCTGTGGACGGAAATTGCATAGAAGCCCATCAGATGGAGAGAGAGTTCATTTTCTAATCTGAGGATAAATTCTTCCTAACAACCCATCAGTCTTCGATACCCAGAGAAATATCATAGGCCCTGCTCTTCCTTCTCTAAATAAACCAAGCACTATCATTGTCAATCGCGTTATCTGTTCCATCTAAAATATATTTTGATTCATGTTGTTGAAGGTAAACAACATTTTTTTCTTGATTTTCTTCCTATTTTCTATTTTTGTTGGTTTTAATGATCCCAATTTTAAATTGAAACGAGACGAAATATTTTCATTTTTTTTTTATGTACCTTAACTTCAGTGAAACAAAAATACAAAGTTTATGCTACTATTTAAGATTTCATGCAAAATAAATAAAATAATGCAAGACTGTTTCCAAAGAAACCCTTTTCACCAGATTAAACGATTAAATGAGAAAAGCTATTTAAATTTTCAAGGATTTAAGTCATTAAATATTTCTTATCGTAATTGTTGCTGTTGTTGTTGACGGCGGCAGCGATGGTGGTGATTGTAGTTGTGGTAGTGGCGGTTGTTGTTGATGCTGTTGCGGCGGCGGCGGTGGCGGCGGCGGCAGCAGCGGCAGCAGCTGCAGCAGCGGCAGCA
>NC_068991.1:35680006-35686665 GCF_001194135.2 Octopus bimaculoides | reverse complement strand
CTCTTTCACTCTCTCTCACTCTCTTTCTCTCTCTCTCTCACTCTCTCTCTCTCTCTCTCTCTCTCTCTCTTTCTCTCTCTCTCTCTTAGTAATCATGTTTCTAATCGGTAATCCTGATTCAGTTTACTGCATCTTGAACAACTGTAGTATGGTAACAATAACATCAACAATACCAACGGCAGTCATTTGATGTGCTAGAAATAACAGCCAATTTTGTCTCAAATTACACCCAACCGTAAAAAAAAAAGATGGAGGTCATGGTTTAACCACCTTTGATCTGGCTCTACAGGGTGGTCACTAACAAGTTATCAGCTTTACATAAATAATTGCAGCAGCATCTTCGGTGGTAACTCTATTTAGTCTCTCGACTCGCTGGAAATAGCAGCCAAATGACACGCTATCTTAAAAAAGAAATGACATTAGATAATGTGTATTTGAAGAATAGAATGTGATAGTCATAACCGGAACCTTTCTAATTCTGTGGTTGCTTGATCAAAGCTGACCAAGGGCCAAAGCAACAGCAGCAGCACCAACGAGGATTGCAAGTGCCATACAGTATCGTCACACGGAGGTTATTCTACTCAAACTTCAGATAAATGATTAGAATTGGTTTTACATCAAACTATATCATCAAATATATCAAGAAATAATATTGGACTGAAAGACGTCGATGTTTCTTGCCATGCACCAAAAATCATTGAAATTACTCCTAAAAGAAGTATTTGAGAATGATTAACAACGATTTGATAGTGAGACATTTGAGAATGTGTACCTCCGCTACTTGGAACTAGTGTTCAGCTTCGAAAAACTGTACATGAGGAAGATGAATGTAGCATCCTGAACTTGCATATGTTGAGGCATCCATTAACGGTCGTGGTGTTTATAAAATGGTGTAGGAAATAAAAATAACGTATACTGTAAGAAAATAACTGAGTTGATTTAGTGACAGAATTTCAAGGGTTTATTAAACCTGATATATTAAAAGCCATCTGGAACAGTGTCTCTGCCTCAGTGTCAATTAATTAAAAACTAATGCTGGAGGATCAAGAATCCCGATGGTGGAGTAATTTGTGGTAGATACTTCAGGACAATCATCTCTAAATGACAGCAACACAAGAACGAACGATCACGTAAACTGGATTGAACAGAAACAAGTGCTTCGACAACAGCAACAAGAGAAACGAAGAGCTAGAAGTTAATTCGCAACAACAATAACAAACACACAAACAAATGCATAACAAAGAGTTCAGATTGAATGAAAGAAAATCATTAGAACAAAATTTATGTGTTTAGATATGTCTTGTTACTATGTGCGAATACGAGTTTGTCGAAGGAAGGGGTGACTCTAATTTGTCAAAACATTTGAAAAACTGTAAACGATGTTTATCTTGGTTTATAAACAATTGTTAGAAGTAGTTCCGTCTTTTCATTTTCATTCTATTAAAGATTTATTTATAGTTTTGATTCATTTCTGAGTAAACTGTGTTTGCTTTATTATTATTTCTAGAAGCATTTAAATCGAATTTCTTTCATAAAATCTTTAAATTCGCATTTCTATAATAAAGTCAATAGAAGAGAAATTCTAAAGATATTGCAATAGTTAATGAAAAAATATTTGGATGATTAAGACGACGGGACTTCTCTTTCAAAGTTGTTTCCATATTCCAGTACAATACTCTGTTACCAGGCACGTGGGACAAACGAATTCAAAAATCTAGTTTTCGGTGTAATAACAGTCTCAATAATTTGTAACAGTTGCAAGACCAGAAATTTGTGAGCGAGATGGTAATAATCGAAACATTTTGACTATAGTATTTCACTAATTCTATCATTTACAGAACGATGAAAGGCAATGTTAATATCGTGTGTATGGGGGGTAAGCTAGGCGGCCCAGGACGGTATATCTGGGTTATTAAAGGCCAAGGGATTGAAGTTTATTATAACTGTGGTGACAACAAGAACGTGTCAATTGAAAATGAGCAAACAGAAAAAAACTTAGAATTGGCAGAGGCATGCATTTAAACAGCAAAGACGATTAATTGTATATTAAATTACATGCGAGATGAATTCTTGACTTATTATAAATATCTCCTCTTCCAGAGGAAATAGAAAAGGCGTTTTGGTGGCAATTGGGACCAATTCCAAAATGAGGAAATGCCACCGATAATTTCAAGAATCAAGATTTCTCAGAAATTGACACGGCATTAAGTAAAAACTAGTGCGATTATCTAGAGGCAAGTGGGCTCTCTGGTCATCAACACAGCAATTGTCCTAGAATACATTTATGCCCTAGAGAATTTGCATTAATGACACGAAAATGAGGTAAATGAAATGACCCAGGGTGAGATGTATACATGTGTGTGCATACATACACACATAGACAGACATACATATACATACATAGACACAAACACACACATACATGTGCGGGCACACACACACACATACATTGCAAAGGTATGAAAACCTGCAGTCTGTGCGGCCCACAAAAGCACGATGGAAAATGGCCGACGAAAAAAAAGAGAAAAAAAATGTAGGTTATCTTTAGAGGAGAACTGACTCAAAGGCAGAGCGCGACAGGTGATTGCATGTATGACTATGAGGGTGGATGTTGAATAGTTGTAGAGTAAGTAAGCAGAAAGCGGAGGTCACAGAGACAAATGATGATGATTACAGGGATGATTATGGTGGTGGTGGTGGTGGTAGGGTGGTTATTCTTCATCGTCGCTCTAGTTGTCGTTGTGTTGGTAACCTCTGTCAAATTTTGCAAGCAATGATCTTTGCCAATACTGCTGTAGAATGAACTATTTGGGAGTTTGGGACTGTAACCTTTTACAGTGTAAGAAATATGAAAGGACCTACTGTTTAGTTATCTTAGGTAATCCGGGAATGAAATTCATTTTGTTAGGAAGTCGGCATAAATCGAGTGGTGCTTCCTCCAGAGGTTTAAGTGATACGGTTTGGGAAGTTGATGCTGGTTGCTTTGATTAGGCAATACTCGGGTGATCTGAAAGGTTCCAAAACGATGAGGAAAGAAGTCGAGTAACTGTTAAGCGGAGAAGCTACATTCAGATTAGCAAAGATATCGGTTGTGTATCGATGTTGGTGGTGTGCAAAATCAAAGAAGTGTTGTTTATGTGCAGTTAATGGAATATTGGTCTGGGTTATAGAGAGGCATTCAATACAAAACAAGAGGCTGTCGAAAATTGGTGATGTTGCGAGAAGTTAGAAGAATCGTAAAAACTATTTGTTTCTTATCGCATCGACGAACAACCCCTAATGATGCCTGAAATAAGCGTTATGTGCTTGTTGCCATGGAACTATCGTGGAAGACTGAAAATTCCTTCTAGTTTACGAGACACCATTTTGTTGACAACATGTAGACAATTTCATCACACCTGCCCGGAAACGTAAGAACTGGAACAAATATCACAATGCACTAAAATTCCGCCAATCCTCCACCTTGGAACATTGTTTATCTATTCCAAAGGCATGACAGGTAAATATGATTTCGGCGGTACTTGAACTCGGAAAAAAAGAAACGATTAGAACAATTATTGCAAGACTCTCAAATGATTCTTCCAGTTTGTTGCCTTCTTGTAAAAGGAATTTGAAGAAATGAAATGTGCTGGAATAACTAAAGATATCTAGCCGAAGAAGATGAATTATGAGAGAGTGAGGTGTAGCAGATGTGAAGTTAGAACATGGACGACAGGACCCCGGAAGCAGAGGTGATTTATTGATATGTGTATTCCAAGGTGAGAAAGAAAATACGTTATTTATATGCGAAGAGATGGTAGGTAGAGTCAATGTTGAAAACACGTCCACAAATCTTAATGCAAAGAATTCTCTAGCGAAGTGATTCTTGATATCATCTTTTAGAGAACATTTTATTTGTTATGGTGTCGAAAGGAAAGAAGATAACATTCAGCGTTACATCTATTTCAAATAACACAGATGAAAATATACAAACACACGTTTCAGAGATTCGCTGGAGTAACTCATCAACTCGATTTAAAGTGGACAGGAGATTCTGTGTGAACTGATAGGTTAAACTCCGGAAGCAGCGGGAATGGGTGGGTGCCCTAATCTTATTTGGCGCTGGATTTTCTTTGGGAAACTGTGATGAATAAAATTCCATCACGTTTTAATTCATCGTAAAGTCTTTAACATCCGATAAGTTCTGATGAAAATCTACAAACAATATATTTGACATTACGTAAGGCGGAGAGCTGGCGGAATCGTTAGCACGCCGGGCAAAATGATTAGCGGAATTTCGTCCGTCTTCGTGTTCTGAGCCGAAGTCGACTTTGCCTTTCATCCTTTCGAGGTCCATAAAATATGTAGCAGTTGAGCACTGGAGTCGATGTGATCGACTTACTCCTTCCCCAATATTGTACCGAAATCTGAAACCAATATTTTTGACATTGTTAAATTCTTCAGTATTAAGTCTTAAGATTCTAATCCAAGTCACAAGATTTGAAAGACCATTACGCGATGTTTCTAATATTATCGTTAATAATTCATTACAACTTCATGCTGTTATTATGGAGATATAGGCTAACATATTTAAATTTTTCTACATTTTTTTATTCAATACACTGACAATCGACGAGCTGGAGGAATTTTTAGCGCATCAGACGAATTATTCTTAATAGCAGTCCTACCTGCTCTTTACGTTTTGAGTTCAAATCCCGACGTGAGTAACTTTTCTGTTCATCCTCTCGAAGTCGTTAAAGTAAAGTATCAGTCAAATACTAGGCCAATGTGATCGACTGGCCCCTTCCTGTTGAATTTATTGGCGTTGTTCCAAAATTTGAAGCAATTATCTATTTAATAATGATTGAAACTTATCAGTTTGAATGAAAAAGTGAAAAAATTAATGATCTGTTTTTTGTTTGTTTGTTTTTTTTAGCTTTTAAGATAACAGCAATAGTTTTTCATCTAGAAATTAAATTCAAAATCAAAATTGTAATACTTTTGGAAAATATGCACATATTTCTTATGTAGAAATCAATACAGATGTGCAACATACATAAAATAATGCCTTTGTATTCTATTTTCTTAAATTGTCTCCTTCCAAATTATTTTTATTTCCATCTTCAACAACATTAATAATACATGATGACAAATTTTAGATACGGTCATTAAATCTATTTATATATTTTTATTTATTTTTCTCTAAAATTTTCCTCATATTCATGTTATCTGAAAATGATTAAACGTTTACATATGTGTGTAATCATATGTGTGTGTGTGTGTGTGTGTGTGTGTGTGTGTGTGTGTGTGTGTGTGTGTGTGTGTGTGTGCATATGTACTGTTGAGATGTTTCAGTCTGAAATATATGCTATACACTGTATATTAAAATATTATAACATTATTCGTTAAGTTGTAACTTATTCAGTTTTACAGTTAATTCACATGTAAGCGGCTTATCAAGATGAGCTATTTTGTTATCAGACAGCTTGACCCTATCCAACCCCACCCAACCCCTATAGAGAGCTTAATTGTTGCTAGTGAATTCCAGTTCAGCACTCGAGCACGGTTGGAAGAAATATATCTAATATTCATGTGGTTAGATGAGATAACAAAAAGCACACTTGCGCGTTCTTAAAGAGATATGTAGGCAGAGCGTTTTTATCTAATCCCAGGTTCGAGTTCTCTTTTTGAGTAAACATGAATGAGTCAAATAAAGTCAAATAAAGAAACATAAAGAATCTTGAGTAGTAGTGTAGTAGTAGTGCTTTCTTCTTCAGTCTTTATTCAAAATCTCTCTACTGAGAGCTGCGGCTGAAGTACCGGAGCTCGTCGTCTACATTCTTCAAGGTCCTTGTCTGCCATAGACTGAACAGTATTTTCAATAAGTATTGTATTTTGGTTTCACATGATAGAAGTAAACTTTAGGTATGGGTTCTTTTAGTTTCGGAATTGATACAACATATCGGTTTATTATGACAACGTTACTATGAATTAAATGGTAAATCGAAACAGGCTAATAGCAAGGAGGCTCTTCATCATGTTTGGGGAATGCAAATCTACAGCATTTCCCAAGATACTGTTCTACACCGTAGCATCTTCCAAGACGCATCTTCTCTGGCCAGCTATGAAGTATGTTACGCAGACATATCTAACAATCGTTCAGAGATCCTGAAATGAAGTTGAATATTGTGCAGAAGCTGACAAAGATATAAATATCTAATCGAAATTTCCCATTAATTAGTACGAGGTTTCAAATACTACAGAAGATTGAAAATAGTTCATTCTTCCATTGTTTCATATGTAAATTTGCTTGTGCTTCAAAAATATTCAGGTACTGTGTCTTATGAATCAGAATGCTCATTCTTATAAAATGGAAAATATGTTCAATCATTATAAAAAATTATCATTTCGGATTATAGAGTATAAAACACGATATTTGAGGAATATAAATTGCAATGTGAAGTAATGAAAGAATAAATGTATTTTCTGTTTTCCATGGCATTTGAAACTTAGTACAAATATTCTGTAGGTTGTGAAATGTGGAATTTAAATAACGATGAAGTTCCTTATATATACTGTCTACACACATACTCATACACATGCACACTGACATGAAAACATGTATATGTGTGTGTATGTATGTATGTATGTATGTATGTATGTATGTATGTATATATATA
>NC_068991.1:35676541-35679535 GCF_001194135.2 Octopus bimaculoides | reverse complement strand
TATATAGTTGAAATTTATAGAAAAACAGAAGACGAAGACAGGTGTATGAACAACAAGCAGGTGTATTAGTTTGACGCTCGGGAAAATGAAAAAGTCTTTTATGTTTCGAGCCTACACTCTTCAACAGAAAAATATAAGAGAAAATAAACAGAGGTATTTGATGTTGATATCAATGAAGAGAGGAGGTAGATAGGAGTGAAGAGAAGAGGTAGGTGTAAGATGAAGAGAGGAAGGGAGTTGAGCCCATGTGGTGCAAAAGCGCGAAGAGAGAAAGGATTAATTCTTGTTCACGGCGATGGTGGGAGTCCGGATGGTCCCCTCTGCAAAGACAGTCCGAACACAGACAGATGTTGTAATGAATGACCAGTAGAGCGGAAATGGCGCGAGGCCGGGGTGTCATTTCCGAGTCTGATATCGCGGAGGTGCTCCACGAACCGGTTTGACCGATGTACAGAGAAGGGCAGAAAGAACAGAAGATGCAGTAAATGACGTTACTAGAAGTGCAGATAAAGGAATTGGTGATGCGATTGGGAAGATGATGGGTGCCTGTGAGGATGGTGTTGTTGGGGAGGTAGGGGCAGGTACGATAGCGTGGGAGGTGGGATTAGGGGAGAAACTGAGGACCAGGAGGTCACGTAGGTTATGGACCTCTGGAAGGTTCAGAGAATGGTGCGTTGGAGGGGCAGGATAGTGGGGTGGTAGGTGAGGGAAAACGAGAGACGGGCAACGTCGGGGCGGGTTGGGGATGGAAAGCTTAGTGTGGGTAGGGTTGTAGGAGGAGAAGTTAAGGTAGGAGTGTGAGTCAGTGTGTTTGTAGTGGATAGAGGTATAAAGAGTGGAGTGTTGTATGCTGACAGAAATGTCGAGAAATTCGATGGAAGAGTTAGAAATAGTGCAGGAGAATTCGAGAGCAGGATGGAAGGATTGGACAAAAGAGAGGAAGGAGTCTAGTTGTTCGCTAAAAAGTGAGGTCGCACCGATACAGTCATCGATATAACGACCGTATAGTTCGGGAATGGAACCAGTGAATTGTGAGACTATTTGAGCCTTCGCATAGTTGGGGTCCATTTTCGTTCCCATGGCCACTCCTGAGAGATCTGTTGGTAAAAATTCCTCGCGAACGAGAAGCGCTTGAGAGAGAGAATAAGTTCGGCCAGACGAAGAAGTGTGGAGGTGTCAGGTTGGGCGTCAGGTCGAAGGTCCAGACAGTGTTTCAGCGCAAGCAGTCCTTCGTTGTGTGGGTTCACTGTATATAAGCTCTTGATATCAATAGTGAAGAGAAGTTTAGAGGGGCAGAAAGGAAGGAGAAAGAGTTAAAGAGACGGACAACATTGTTAGTGTCGTAGATGCTGGTAGGGAGGGAAGGCACTAGGGGGACAAGGACACAGTCGAGGTATTTAGAGATCGATTCCGTGGGGCAATTGCAGGCAAAGACGATGGGGCAGCCAGGGCTCTTGGACTCGAGAATTTTGAGAAGGAAGTAAATGGTAGGGGTGCGTGGAATGCGGACAATGAGATTGGAGTCGGTGGGAGGAACACGGGAGGAGGAAATGAGGTCATGGATAGTGGAGGACACGGTCTATTGGTAGTTAGGCGTGGAGGGCAATAGAAGGAGGTGTCTTAAAGTTGGCGGAGAGCTTCAGCCTTGTAAAGGTCTGCGCGTCACACCACAACGGCTCCTCCCTTGTCGGCCGGTTTTATGATGCTATCTTTGCGGCGTTGGAGACATCGAAATGCCGAGAGTTCGGCTGGGGAGATGTTGAAATGTCGGGGACGCTTGCAAAAGTTGAACTGATCCACAACACGTTGGCAGATGCTTGCAAAATGATCAACTGCTTGGAATTAGCCAGGAGCTGGCATCCAGTGAGATGGTCGGTGGCCCAGGTCGGTGAAGCAATCCTCTTCATTAGATGCAGGTGGAGTGTTTTGGAATAGGGCATATAGCCTGACGCGGCGCACAAAGCTATGAATATAAGCATGGGTCTGAAACTCGTTACGGGATGGAATGGGGGGATGAAGCACAGACTTTTACTGAGAAGAGAGCACACCGCCTCAGAGAGGGGAAGATCAGAAGGAACGGTAACAACAGACTGAGTGGGGAGATGTTGATGAGTTGGATGTGGAGAGGTGGTGGAGGTAGTCGAAGGCTGGGAGGAGAGAGAGGAGGAAGTGTGTAGGAGCTGGAGTAATGGGAGTGTGGGAGAGAGGATAAGGGGGGAGTGGATCGGAAAAGGGGGAGGGGTAGGTGTAGTGGAATCGGGTGGGACAGAATGAAAGAGTGAGTGGAGTTTATGTTGTTTAGTGCGAGCGAGAAAATCGTGGAAAATATGGTTTAAAAGGGAGTATGAAACGTAGGGAGAAATGGATGGAATAAGCGAGTGGGAGAAGGCGGTCCAGGGAGAAGGCGGTCCAGAGAAATTAACGGAAATAGTACAGTGATATAGCCGTGGGGAATAAAAAAATCCGACGTCTTGAACAGCGTCCATCTCCAGGAAAAAGTTGACAAGGGTGTTAAAGAAAGACAGCAAAGTTTTACATCCTGGGCGCAAGTGATGATGAACGGAAGACTAGCTTCATTAGTAGACAGGAAGTAATAGGAAAATGTAGCTTAGTGAGACACGTAGAAAAAAAAAGAGAAATGAAATGAAGAGGAGGAGTTTTATGAGATGTAAGGAAAAATTAAGATGAGAGAGAAGTTGAAATGTAAGTAAGAGATTACTAAATTAAGAGTTGGTATAGGATTAGAGGGAAAAACGTTCATTTAAATTTGTCAGTGATAGGAATTTCTTCAAGTAAACACTTCAAGGAGGTGCTCCATCATGACCGGAATCTAAAGAAAGAAGCAAGTATAGGATCGAAAATAGAAGATATGTACGTACATTTACAAATATGTGTATATATGGTTGGATGTGAATGTATGTATGTCTATATGAATATATATATCCTTGTATGTCTATATTTATAGATGTATATGCATATATATATATATATATA
>NC_068991.1:35673998-35676400 GCF_001194135.2 Octopus bimaculoides | reverse complement strand
TATATATATATGTATATGAGTATCTATATTTGTATATATGTATATATATGTGTGGAAATCTTGATACAGAAATACAGGTGCGAATTCAAACGGCAGCAAAACCATTTGCTGGCTTGGAGTCAGGCGTTTGGTGCCAGCGACATTTAAATAACAATACAAAGCTGGCTCTTTACAAATCATTTGTCATACCATCCCTGTTGTATTCCTGTGAAACATGGACTTGTTATGAAAGGCATTTTAAATTGTTAGAACAATTCCACCAAAAATGCCTTCATCGCATTTTAAACTTTAAATGGAGTTCTTTTACTCCAAATACAGTTGTCCTTGCATCTGCAGGCATCACCTCAATTAAAGCTATGATTTTGAGAAACGAAATGAGATGGTGTAGCCATATTGTTCGAATGGCGGATAACCGCATGCCCAAACAGCTGTTTTATGGTGAGCTAGCAGAGGGGACACGCTATCGGTGTAAACCTAAAAAGAGGTTAAGGACGGCGTAAGGACTACTATGATGTCACTTGGAATGGATCCAAAGGACATAGAAACCCTTGCTTCGGATCGAGCTGGATGGCGAACAAAAGTGTGGAGTGGATGAAAGCGTTTGAAGAGGCCTGAATTACGTATGCAAGACTCAAGAGAGATTTAAGGAAGAATGTTACGATCGAGAAGGTGAATCACAATGACCTTTTTGTGTGCACAGTTTGTGATAGACAATGCCTTTCTTTTGCTGGGCTCAAATCTCATCTGCGAACCCATAGAAAACGAACCTTCACCAACTATTCTGATTATATGTCTGTGCACACCTTTGAATACAGTGTATGCCAGAAGGTTTGCAAATCTAGCGGAGGCCTTAAAAGACATTTTAAGATCCACAAAGATCAGAACTTATCCGCAGCTCTTGGTGGCCCAAATCGATCGTGCAATCTATGTGGGTGTCTTTTCAGAACATTGTCTGGTTTAAAAAGCTACATCAGATGCCATGATGGTTCTAAGGTGTGGGTACAGGAGGTGGTCAAACTCTGCAAAAGGAGTAGACAATCACCATGCATGTATGTATGCATGAATGTTTGCGTGCGTGTGTGTGTGAGTGTGTGTGTGTGTGTGTGTGTGTGTGTGTGTGTGTGTGTGTGTGTGTGTGTGTGTGTGTGTGTGTGTGTGTGTGTGTGTGTGTGTGTATAAACGTAATATAACAGATACTTGGTAATCTCTTCTGTTATGTTCCGCTCTCTTGGTCTCATTTCCTCGCAATTTATCTTCATTTGAATGATTTTGATCATTTTCAATGATTTCTCAAATATTTGGAGACCAAATAGCTCGATTTTCTTTGTATGTATATATCTATATATGCATGTAGGAATGAATGTATGTATTTTTGCGTATCTATGTGTATCTATATATATATATACACCTATGTATGTATTTAAATGTGTAGGCATATGTGTGTCTATAAATGCATTTATTGTTTTTATATATTACTCTTTCGCAGTATTATTTATATAGGCATATTGCCCTTAATGTTCCCGGCTAAGTGTTGTGTATCATGTAAAAAGTTGTCAGTAAATAAGATTGATTTTTCAACAAACTTTAATGTCATATCGATATTAGCTACCGTTCCGTATCCTCCATTTAATTTCGTTATCCTTACAGTCTTTTGCTGAGTTACAGCTTTTTTAGTAATTACGCCAAATGATTACATTCGTCTCAATCTGATGACCATTTGTAGTTTTCTTGTGGTTTAGGTCTGCTATTCTCCGATGTCATGGTCAGTCTATGCTCATGGATACAACACACATACGCACACTCACGCTCACAAACAAGACTATTCACACATGAGTAAATATGCATAAACATTCAAAAACACTCTAAAAATGTATAATCAAATACATCTTTCTATTTATAGAAAATAAATCATCGAAGTTACTTTCTTAGATACACCACACGCGCGAAGGCCATTAGTTGAATTTCATATATAAACATATATGTATACACACACAAATACACACGCACACACACGTGTGTATATATATATACATATATATAATTATGTTGGTGAGGCAACTCATGCTGATCCCTATATGTTTATAATTATAAATAGTTTTACCGATAAAGGTTTTTTGCATACTGAACTACTTGGCAAAATTGTTAATTATTAATTTTATTAACTAATTGGCAATTCTCTGCCCTATATCTATATATTGATGATCTTCCCTTGGATGGTTAAACTGCAGTATTTCTGCGGGACTATTTGTGGCGCACATGGGTCAATTTTGAGGAGGGATACGGAACTTACTGGTCGGTAAATTCGTTGATGCTGATTTCTTCTTCTCATGTGATAAGTGATGTCGCATGGTCACATATACATGGGTGAATTTAGCATTTTCGGATTTATTGTGTATATCATG
>NC_068991.1:35661095-35673694 GCF_001194135.2 Octopus bimaculoides | reverse complement strand
TAATTATTAATTTTATTAACTAATTGGCAATTCTCTGCCCTATATCTATATATACATATATATATATGTGTGTGTGTGTGTGTGTGTGTGTGTGTGTGTGTGTGTGTGTGTGTGTGTGGTAAGTAAGCGGAGGCAACTCATGATATACTTTGAATTAATTCTGAGCTCTTCTGTGAAGTATAGCTTCACCCTACTGGTAGAAGTGAAGAATGAATTACTAAATTCGTACCATCATTGTCGTAAGAAAAGAGAATCGTTCAGATATTAAACAGCTCAAGCACTATCAAGGAGGCAGCAATAGTTAAGTTAATGTTAAAATATTTAATGAGTGAAGTATTAAAAATCGTGATGAAATCATTACCTTGTTTGTCTACTTAACGATGTTTTTCACTGTTTAGCTCAATACTTACTATGACGTTTGTCCGAACGACCAAGCGTACCTTTCTATATACATGGATCTCTCTCTTGCGTGCGCGCACGTGCATGCGCGCTCTTCCTCTCTCTCTCACTTCCTCTTTCATTTCCTCTCTCTCTCTCACTTCCCCTTTCACACTTCGCCTCTCTCTTTCTTGCCTTTCTTCTTTCTCCCCTTTTCTTTTTTCTCTGCCTCTCTTCTTTTTCCCTTCTCTTCTTTCTTCCCTTCTCTTCTTTCTCCCCCTCTTTTCTTTCTCCCTCTCCGTCACCCACTCTCTTTCTCTCAGTTTCTTATCACACACTTCTCTGACTTTATGGATTAATTTATGTTTATGTATATTTATCCACTTTTTATGTAAACAGCAACCGGGTCTACATATATTTCTTTCTATAACAACCTATTTATGCTTATAGATGATTCCCTCCCCTGGCAGGTACGCTCTCCAATCTGTACATGTATATTATCTTTTTGTTGATATACATCTCTCCATGTATTCATACATTCCCTAGGTGTTGTCTACAGCTATCTTTACTAGTTGTGAGAGAAGTGGCACAGCCTCACTTTCTCTGTTCATAAAAACTGCAACCTTTCTTCTTGTTTGTTTGTTTTTGTATTGTATTTCATTCATTCACTTATTCTTTCGTTATTGTTTTCATTTTTGTTCCGTTTCCATTTCTTTCTTATTTGATCTCTCAATATGTATGACTTGTCCTTTCTATTTTTACTCCACTTCATTGCATCTAATTAAATGTATAAGCATCTCTTTTTGGTTTTCTTTCTTCTTACCCTTTCTCTATACAAGACACTTTATATTTGTGTATGCTTTTTCATTCCATATCACCTATGTGAGTTTGCTCTTCTCTTCATTATATCCTTTTTCAGTATATTTCCCATATAAATATGTTAGTGTGTCACTCTTTCTTTAACCTAATATTTATTCTACATTTAAGTATGATTCTTTTCCCCTCACTTGTCCCTTTTTTCTTCATCCGTTTCATCTACCTTTAAAGAATATTCGCATCACTGCATAACACTATAACATTACGTTGGATTTTCATCAATATAAAAATATAAACATCAGTTTTACAAATGGTTGGTAAATACCGCATCAAGCAATTCTTCCACTGGAAAAAATAACTACTTCCTGGAACATTAAGTAGTATTGTCATCCATCGATCGGAACCTAATTAACATGATGTCAGGATCCTACATGCACTTCGCTTATATCAGATTTGGACATTCTTTTCTTGCCTTAATTTAAAAGTATATGAAGAACTTCGGTGGAAAATACCAGCAACAAATTGATCACCTATCCAGAAATATTCCGTCTTAACCTAATACTGTAGAAACCAGCAGTAGATACTTCCAGCTCAATGGAATCATGGGACAAATGAAAGGATTAATTTGAAGGCAATTATTTGTTTCTGCCCTTGTATATGTGAACACATTATCTACTGAATAAAGTATCTTTTACACACTCAGAAATATGTGCATTGTACAAGAAAACAAACAGTTGGCAATTTGTTTTTTATCCTCAAAGACCTGGTCAATCTTACTGTATGTAAGATATGAACTTGATTATTTGCGATGTGGTTAACATTAGAAATAACAGTACATTGCTCAATTACATTATTCACTAATTGAGCTTGCAAGGGGGACAACTACGAACAGCAATATAAGTACTTCATACGTTCCTAGTTCTAGTTCAAGACCTGTCGTGGACACGTCCGAAAGAAGAGATGTAGGGTCCTAACGCACACACAGTATACACATTCACACATGCACACACTCACACGCACTCGCGCGCGCGCACGCACACACACACACACACACACACATACATACATACACACATATATATATTAAAAAAGTCAAGAGTCATACACGTACACTTACAAGATATATTTTTGTGATTTTTCAGATGATATAGCAGATACACTTGAATGATTCCATTAGGATATTTATAAAGTGCACATGATAATATACTATTGGTTTGGGAAATATCAACAAATATACATCAGCAAACAATTTGCTTGCTGAGTTCTATAAACAAGAGCCACCATTCTTATTGTTTAAAGCTGGTCAAATTTGTTGCAGATTGCGGAGCTACTCTTCTTGCGTTATGGCGGTGTCGAAGAAGACAACTTCTTTCGAGGTGGTTACCCTCTTGGCCAGCAGGAACTGGCTAAAACCGATTTTTATTAATTGCAACATTTGGAAACAAAAATTTTGAAACATGTCTAAGAGGAACCATCGGCGATGGCGGCAAGTAGACAATAAAATTGATCTCCGTTAAGGAGATGTCACAGGTTAATTCACGATCTTGAACTTTTCAACTAGGCAAATGGGGTATAGAGTAGTTTCAAGAAAATTTTCTTGTGTTATTGGGAGATATAGCTATTCCTGATCTTTCAGTTCCAGAGGAATTTTGAGAAAGTTGGAATTTTCCCTATTCCTTGACATAAATAACTAAAGATAACGAAAGAAGTAACTCTTGAAAGTGTTCGATGTTGGATATACTATACGTTACACGTTCCTTTTAACTCCATCCAGAACTTTTGTGGTTGTTTGGCATACGACTTCTTTTGAGTTGAAATGAAGACAGATTCTTGACAGTTATTATAGGCTGATAAGTTGGTAGCTGATTGGGAAATACATGTGTTTACATTATTTGAAGCTATATTGAAACTGTAATATTTAGAAAATGATCTTGTTCTTACAGGACAAGTGAATTGAAGAGGTTATGGCGTATATGTGTGGGTACAAAACGTGATCTAAAATTCCAGACAATGCGTGCAGGAAATTCTTGGATGTGTGATAGATTAAACCAGTTTACTTCCGCCTTTCTGCATTTACTCTACCCTGTGGTAAGTGGATCTTATCCTTTAAATATTTATTTATAATTGAAACCGCTACTAGAAAGTGCTTCATTATAGTAAGTGGTTATTCTATCGAAGATATCCCAGTCTGAGGATGACAAGAGACTTAGGTCCTCAGAGATAATATATGAGGTAATACGATATAGAAGCAATAACGCAATAGAAAATAATGAGCAGCTGTATGTATAAAAAAAATGACATTAATACTCATACATACACGTGCAAGATATACATCCAGGCGCATAAGCACTCATATGCACACACATTGCCCATGGCAAGTTCACTGTACTTCATTGTCGATTTTACTATATATATGTATATGTATGTATATATACATATATATATATATATATGTATGTATGTATGTATGTATGTATCAATGTATGTATGTAGATATGTATACGAAAGGGTACTCGAAAGTAATGAGAAACGTTCTCTGCGGAACAAGCCCACTGTAATTCAGGCTTTGTCGCTGAACGCAACTTGATGCGACCCACAAGCATCAGGATCCGACGGGCATCGTTGGGTGGAGTCATACTGTCACGTTGTGAGTCTTTCTTTTGTACTGCTTCTCCTCTGTTGATCGATTTTTTGCGATGGCTGAACCGAAAGAAATTTTGTTTTCTGCTGGGGAAAACGGCGACTGAAACCGTTGTCATGCTTCAGACAACTCACAAGGACGCTGCCATGATCAAAGCACATGTTTGGGAGTGGTTTCCACGATTTAGGAATGGTGACTTGTCGCTTGAAGGCCAATCGCGTTCAGGACGATTGTCGACCTTCCGAGTAAATGAAAACATCACGTAAATTCATGAACTGATCATGGAACAGTTGACTGATCATGGAACAGTTTAAAGACGTTACTTCGTAAGAGTTCCAGTATTTCTTCAAATAGTAGAAAATACGCCTGGACCGATGCATTTCTTCAAATTGAGAATAATTTGAAAGCAAATAAAGTGTAAACATGTGAAACGAAGTGAATAAAACAATATTGCAAAATTCCGGTTTCTTTTGGTTATCACTTCATGTATATATACATATCTACATTTTATATTTGCGTTTGCGACTATATGTATAAATTTGCGAACTCATGCATACATACATACATACATACATACATACATACATACATACATTCATACATTTATTATTAATGTGTTCCGGTATAATCGAACGCTTGTCCGCTAATCGTTGTATTTTGTTTTTGAAAACCTCCTTTCAGAGAATGTTTATTAACAAGACACTCGATTCATTGCTCATTTGAATCTACCGGAACGTATTAGGAGCAAGAAACGGGTGATACATTTAGCTTCACTTGTGTGAAAGGGACAAATCAGTTATTATGGAAATACGATGGCTTTCATTATAAAGTAAGGAATAGATTTACAGAAAATTCGACATCATCAGTGATATCAGTTATTATAGCCTTGGAAAAGGCATGAACGCTACAGGTAGTCATTTCCTTTGTCTTTTAAACTAACATTTACATTACGTATGATAGTACTGGAACCTTGCCAACTACTGCACCATACTACATTACACTACATTACCTTGTGCTGCACTGTTCATCACGCTTTAGTTGAATACATTATACAACAGTACATTAAAAATGGATATGAATACCCAGCATTTTAATACTATACTAACTTTCAACACTGCTGTAACCCTGCAACATCAAAATAAGCGAAATTCTCTTAGTCACAATCTTAACTGTAGAAACAACAATTCTAAATACGATTGTCACCTCATGAAATGCGAGTTCAAATCCACTGCTGGTGTGTGTCTGTGTTTCTGGGTAGAAGGCATCACCTCGATCTTGGGAGTAGGTTCTAGATTATCTGGAAATATTCATCCATAGACAGTTGCTCCCAATTTACAGGCTCTGCTTTGAATTGAACTTTAATTACAAAATATGTTGTAGGATGTCCAGCGTATAGCATCAAATTTCTCCCATTGGATTCATCATATACAGGCATCCATAAAGTGAATTACCTTCCTCGGTTAAAGATTTTTACGATAAAGTTACAAATTTTAGGGACAGAAAGTAAGATTATCTAATGTTCATAGCTTTATCATGAGAAATTGCAGTGCAAATGAAATACAACGAGCGCTCGAAACAAGGCTGCGGATTCAAATCAACTGGAACTTCGTTTTTTTACGTCGACTTAGGGAATTTTGTTCAATACCAGGAGTTGAAGTGGTAAGCACTATAGTGCAAGAAGCAAAAACGAGATCACAATCCACTCTCGGGTCTTAAGAGTAATCATTTCTTTTCATTTACGCCACTAATAGTACTGTCTTGAACTTCACTAACCTTGTATCTTTTCTTTTCCTTTTAATTTTTTATCGAAATCTATTCTTTGAACACTTCAAATGTAATGTAACCTATCAGGAAGGTGAGTCTGTGACTGTTTCACCGACATCGTCTTTTCCAATACAAATAACACCGTAATTTCTAGACAAAAGCTTCAACCGGAAATTTATATGAAACTGTTATTGTTGTTTAAACCGAGTTTAGCAGTTTTATGAAAAACCATGTCGATACTGATTTTAGAGAAAAGAATACCTTTCTAATCTTACCAGTTTCTTTAAAGCGATAGGATTGATTTTATGGAAATTTAGAAAGCCTTGATATATCGAAACCTAGCTATTATTAGTTGATCAGTGTGCTCCACATTTCTGATTATGCTTCCAATGCATTCCTTTCTTGTATCGTTCATGGACGATAATTCCAAAATCTTCCACGAGGAGTTGTTTTGTTATATTAGGTAAGTCCTCTGGATTGTTAATATATAACACTTGTTAAAGTCTATCCGAAATTTTGTTCTAACATTCTGTCTATGATCCCTTCTCTTTTCAGTTCAAACTTAATCTGAATATTTCTTGTGTATGTTGTATAAGACTTTTATTGGAGTTTTAGTTTTCTTGTGAATGGCTGTAAATTTCACTTCTTCAGAGCGGAGGCTGCTTCCACCTCGCAAGACATTGGTTTTCCTTGGTGATGTATGATTTTTTTCCTGGAGAAATGTACACTACCTCACAATTTTATAAATTTTTTTTTTTTAGTTTCCGTTTTTTAAGAAGACTGCTTTTCTCAGTCCACATTCGTCTCGTCCCATCTTCATAAGTTACTGAAATGATGCTACAATGGAGGGTGAGTCACTTCCTGGTCATTTAGTGCTAGCTGTTGTTGCTGCTGTGGGTGACTCCTCTCATTTTCCTTGGATGAGGCTAGAACTTTGGGACCTTGTGATTTGCTCCTGATAATTAAAATGGTGCAATTTCATTTGCCGACTCAGGTGTTGTGCCTGTTGCTGCTTAAGGACTGACCTGTTTTGTTTTTAATTGTTAGGAGAGGAGCTTTCTGCGCAGAAAGCTTTTAGATGAATTTTGCTGCCATGTGTCAACTATCTTAGATATATTTTGAGATTTGATTTTCTTCTCAGTACCCTCTACAGAACAGTCCTGATATTGTTTTCTAGCGTTGTGAGGTCATGAGAACCTATATATATATTCATAGGGGTCTCATTCGACCACATGTTGCCGAAAGTTACTTTTGCGGTTACTACCTGTTCTTATTGTGCTATGAAGGTAACTATTAGCTAGTGGCCGATTTTTCCAATCAATGCCTCTGACGGTGACCATATAGAAAACAGCTTATTGGTAGGTGTGGCTCATACTATATGGTCTTGTACTTTTGCTCCATCTTCTGCTTCAGAGGTAACATAACATTTTATGTCCTCCCTTTCCCAATTTGAGAAATTTCGTTTAGATTTTTGCCAGGTTGTTTCGGACTCTTGTTTGTATGTTACGAGAAAGCCTGCAGTGTTCTTGGCTATACATAAATTATTTTTTTCCTCTAATGAGACTATGTGATTGATTGTGGATTACTGATGCCAATTTGATGAACGAAATGTTGCTAGGCTTGTGATCTTTCAGCAATATACTCCATATCACAAGATTGTCTTTGGCGGGCGGTAGCAAAGGCCATCTTTTCACTACTCGTGTTTGCACCTGATGTGGAATGAAAACGCATATAAGGTGTTGTTGTCATACGTGTTGATATTATGTTGTATTTTTGTTAGAGCTTTATTTTCAATTTTCTACAATTTGTTTGGTGGCTCCTTACATGTTTTACTAGTTGACTAGCCCGTCGTTCCCGGGCAATTTTACAGTAGAATGTCTTATATAATTTTTTTGTTTATTCCATGTCAGACCATGCCTTCTTCCACAGATAGGCAATTTTTCGCAAAAAACTTCCTTGGGGAATTTTTTACTTTTTAAATTATTTACGTGTCTGTTCGACCGTTTCACATAACTTTATTAAAACTTATCAAAACTTCAGAAGTACTTACAACTTCTGGAAAATTATTTCATTATGCCAAATTTGAAAATTTTGACGTAATTTTAAAATTTCATGTGTGAGTGTATGCATGTATCTATGTATTTACGAAAGTATGTATGCAGCGTTGCGTGCTTATCCGTGAATGACAACTGTATTAACGTTATCATCTCACTGCCACTCCACATTTGTCGCTTACACAACGCTGTTCTCCCTTTCCTTGATATCAGCTACACCCACTCAGCCAGCACATTTCTCTCACACTGACACTCCTTGCACCCTCCTCTTGAACTGGATGTTAGTTTAACATGTATGCAAAGTTTCGTGAAAATTGGTTTACTGGTGTAGGGAGCAAGATGGTAACAGACAGATCGACAGACAGAAATTGTCATTTAGGTATAAGATTGTTTTTTTTTTGTTTTGTGGTTGTTTTGCTATGTTTACAGTAATCTTTCTGAGGGGCGGATTTGAGGAAAAAAATCCATTTTCACTATGTCGTTCGACGATAGACTAAAATGAACATATTTTAACAACCGACATTGTTGTCAAATCCCAGTAGGAGAAGACCTCCAAAACGCTCAATAAGTGTTCTTGAGGGAAATAAAAATAAAAATTAAAATTACTTTTTTTAGTTACATTTGTAAAATATCGAGAAACACCGGAGCAGAATTTTAGCACGTTAGACTGAAGTCTGCATCAAAGAAGAAGAAGAAGAAGAAGAAGAAGAAGAAGAAGAAGAAGAAGAAGAAGAAGAAGAAGAAGAAGAAGAAGAAGAAGAAGAAGAAGAAGAAGAAGAAGAAAACAAGTGGAAATAAAATTCAATAAAGAATACCTTAAAATAAAACCAAGCTCGAACCAATTCAAACTAAACCAAACCAGCCAACCAACCAACCAACCAACCAGCCAACCAAACAAGTATCCAAACAAACAAACAAACAAGAAAACATACTTGAAAATGAATGTGTTAGTATTTGATTGTGAATGTGTTTAACGTGAGTGTATATTTGTGAGTACGTATATGTGTATGTGTATATGTGTGTGTGAGTAAAAGTATGGCTGTGTGGATATGTAACAACTAAAGAAAACACGTTCGGATAAAAGATAACATTAGAAATAATGAAAATACAATAAAACAATCACTAAAAAACAAAAGAGGAACAGACGTTAAATATAAAATAGCTGAAAGCAAACACCAGTAAAACTGACAACCAAAAAAAATATCAAATACCAAATACCAAAAGAATTAATAATAATAATAATAATAATAATAATAATAATAATAATAATAATAATAATAATAATAATAATAATAACAACAACAACAACAACAACAACAACAACAACAACAACAATAATAATAATAATAATAATAATAATAATAATATTAGATTTTTCGGAGATTATTGAACTTTCTGCAAATTGGCACGAAATTAAATGAATCACTAAAAGTATATAAAATAGTTTCATGAAGTGTAGGCTATTGTTATCCCTAATATTTCATTACCCCTATATATTATTGTTAACAACCCCTGTATGTTGTTACTACCCCTCATACCTCGTTGTTACCCCCTGCATCCTTTCACCAGCCTATTTCCTTTCTTCAACCCACGTCATCTTCATGCTTCTTCCTCCCCTTTTTTCCCTTTCTTCATATTTTTTTTCTTTCTTCTCTCCATCCTCACTGCTTCAACCTTCCCTTAAACATCAATAATTTCTTTCTAAAAATACATCAGATGTTGAAACAGTAAACGCAAGCACACAAACATATTTACATCCAACCTCATACAAATATCTGCATCCCTTGAGTGTGTGTGTGTGTGTGTGTGTGTGTGTGTGTGTGTGTGTGTGTGTGTGTAATGTGCTGTGATTGGATGTGTATATGTATTTTTATGTATGTGTTTAGTGCATATACGTACATTCATGCATGCACACACATTCAAAAACACACACATTCACAAACTCCGACATATTAACACTGAAACACACACTCAGACGTATACTGAAACACACGCACTCAGAAACATGCACATTCATGCATATGTTTCTACCACACACTCAAATAGATTTGATATCCATACGTTGAACATTATTGAATGTAGGTAAAATCTCATCCTTGCGAGTTCGTGATTTGCTTTTGATTCTTAAAGGAATATCTTTTCAAGTCCTTAATGAACTCAGAAGCGGGATGGATCTTAAAAGTCATGCGTTTATTTTACTTTGAAGAAATTTATGGATATCTTTCATTGCCAGTAATGAAACGATTTATTGGAAAATACGTGACATATATAATCACGATGTGTGTGTGTGTGTGTGTGTGTGTGTGTGTGTGTGTGTGTGTGTGTGTGTGGCTGATTAGCAAGATCTCACCAACCATGTGACAAACATAGGCATTTTGTTCTTCTGAGTAAAGCATTTCCCGTCCAGTATTTCTCATATAGGTACTCAAAGTTTGTTACACCTTACGAAATAGTAAACACGTTTCTTAACCATTCCTTTCTGGAATTCCCTCTCTGCCAGTGTTTTCCCGAGACATCAACCTGCACCAATTGAAGCTAAACACCAACCGCACCTTACATATCTGTTACTTGTCCTCTTCCCCTCTTCGTCGACTGCGCCTTCTTACTGATTAATGCTTTTGCTTCACTCAAGAACACTTAAAACTGAACATTAAATGAAATTGTTCTAATTACAACTTGCAGCCGAAAACAGGCTATCGATTCCTCTTGAACGCTTGTACGGCACAACCCGTTATGATTTAGAAAAGAAATTAAATATTTTAACCTTTATAAGCAGTATGGAGGTAGTGAAACGAAGTTGTGAAACCACCTAGCCATCTTAACTTATCCAGAGTCATACATATAACTCTGCTTCTATCTTTGTACAGTATATAAACACTGGTGCTTAACATAATCGTGACACTTCGTATTAAATGTGTAGACTTCATATTTTTTGCTAGGACGCCACTGATGTCAAAAGCTTCAATAGAAAATTAAATTAGTGTTTTCCCGTCCCTTCATAGTCTTCTCGACCAAAGTTTATCTTGTATTTAGCAGCTGATAAGCCTCCTACTGGATAGAATGCTAGTCTGCTGCTGCAAAAAAAACATTGAATTTATCATTGCTAACCAATAAAACACTCGTAAATTTGAGATTGCAGACACTAACTAGAGTGAAGGCTTATAATAGTGCCCACATAAAGTCAGGAGGATCATTAAAGTCGGCGATCATTAAAATAGGCACCAGCTATGGGTTAGTCAAACTACGGAATGCTTATACGGTATTAAGCTTATATTACAAGCAATTATCAAAGTTAACAAAAGTAGTAAGCTGGTAAGTCGTCAGAGAAACGAAAAATAGTGTTTTGCAGTACTTATTTTGGCTCTTAACGCTTTGAGTTCAAATCCTGCCAAGGTCAATTATGCGCTTCATTTCTTGGAAATCAATAAAGTAATGTACCAATCAAGTTCTTGGGGCAATGTTACCGACTAACCGCCTATCCTCAGAACGGTTGATCTTGTACCTAAATTAGAAACAATCAGTAAATGTTGATAGAAAGCTGAGACAACAACAGAACATGTATCATCAGAAAGTATAAACAATAAGACAAAGTACGTTGTAGACAAAAAATCACAGAAAAGGTGTGAGAAAGAAGATATAATTGCTGAGAACTTAATCGCACAGCTAAGGGGTACTGACTTTAAGTCGATAGCTAGTATGACAGATCTAAAATTTAATCAAAATATCTGAATTGAAATAACTGCTATCATCAGTTCACTGTTATTTCATATTTCCATATTTGGATTTTGAATTGCTCTGCTTATAAGCAAGTGGCTTTTCAGTAAACCACAGAGTAAGGAACATTTTTTTACACCCGCACAAGCAAACTGAGAACATAAATCATTTTCAAGTCCTCCTTGTATAGTGGCAAGAAAGGTAGAATTTATTTCCAAACCCAAGACCTGGGCTCCCGTGTATGAAACAGAGAAGATAATGCAAAATGCACTCAAAACCTAGGTGGTGATTTTAAGCAGGGCAACAGATTAACTCTGCAGTATAGAGGTCATGTTGACGGAACGAAGTAATGATGATGAAAACGATTTCGATATCCTGTGTGGCAGATAGTGCGGATGATGACTACACAGACGATCTTGTAGCTTGTTCAGGTTGTTTTCATGGCACTTGAAGTGTTTGTTCTGGTGATTATTATAAGTAAAAGTGTCACTTTCCCACAAATGTTTGGCAATACAGAATATACGGTTCTGCATCCAGATTTCATCTTGGTTAAAAATATATCCGTACAGCTTTATTCAAAGTGTTACCACTATTAAAGTTTGAAGCGAACTGGAGTATAACGGTTATATATATATATACTATATATAAAACAGAGTTGTGTGTGTAATCGCTTTTCACGTGAAATCGACTTCACCAAATGCTTCCATACTTGTGATGCATGAATAATTTGACCTCGGATAAATGTTAGGCTCTTCATTTGATTTTTTTAATTAAAAACAAATAATATTGCTTTATATTTAAGATTCACTTCTTTAAAAAGGTTCCTCAATGTCAACTTCCGGTATTGACGTAACAACGGCAAAAAGCTTCACTCTCTATTTTGTGTGTGAGTGTGTGTGTTCGTGTGTATGAGAGAGAGAGAGAGAGTAAATACTACATACACACCACTCTCTCACACATACACACGCACACGACAACAAACCTCTCTCTCTCACTCACACTCTGTCTCTTACAAACACACACATACATAAATGTATACAAACATATTTACAAAGACACACGTGTGTATGCGCGAGCGCGTGCTCCGGTATTGACGTAACAACGGCAAAAAGCTTCACTCTCTATTTTGTGTGTGAGTGTGTGTGTGAGTGTGTATGAGAGAGAGAGAGAGAGTAAATACTACATACACACCACTCTCTCACACATACACACGCACACGACAACAAACCTCT
>NC_068991.1:35654752-35660922 GCF_001194135.2 Octopus bimaculoides | reverse complement strand
GCCATTTATTTCAATTACTCTTGTGAGGATATTCACGTAAATCATTTTTTTTCATTTAATCCCCATTTTAATTTTCGTAAAAGTTTCCAAGTACCAATGAGGCTTTTTGGCACATCTTCAATTTTCCCCATTCATGAGAGGCGCCCAGCCATCATTCATCTGAGAGCCCATCTACAGAATGTCCTCAAATTTCTATACAGCATATTTTGCCTTTTTTTCTTCAAGTATATAAGCAACAATTTCATTCCCGAGCAACGCCGGGTGCCTCTGCTAGCATATATATATATATATATTGTTTGTGTATGCATATGTATGAATGTATATATGTATTATATGAAAGTACAGATTGGTAGTAAAGAACGAGACGAAATGTTCATCCTAATATCAAATTTAACATCCAGTGATAGCGATCTTCCTTTTTAGTTTAAACAGACGTCAATTTCCTGTAATTTTGTCTGTTAACAAGCCGCATATATTTTCCCTTAATTTATAATAGTTTTTAATACATTAAATTAAGATAAATATTTGACATCATTGGTGATATCACAACTAAACTAGCACGTAAATAATTTAGAGAGCATAGATCATAGTGTTACACACAAGGGAGACAAATGATACTACCGTTTATATATCGCTTACGCTCAGAGTTTCTTAATGTAACATATTTTTAATCTTAGATGCAGTAAAATATCTTTCTGGTATAAAGCGACATTGTGTGAACACATTAACTACCCGTAATAGAATTTCTACAGACATTTGTTTTATCTGTAAATTGTTTAGAAACAGAAACGAATTATTATATTTCTTCCCCAGTTACTCTCTTATTATTTGTCAAAAAGAACGGAATTGTAGACAATGTATATTTTCTCACCCCACTTCTCTCTCCTCCTATCTGTCTGTCTGTCTGTCTGTCTCTCTCTCTCTCTCTCTCTCTCTCTCTCTCTCTCTCTCTCTCTCTCTCTCTCTCTCTCTCTCTCTCTCTCTCTCTCTCTCTCTCTCTCTCTCTCTCTCTCTCTCTCATCTTCAATCTTTCCCTTTCAGCTTAGTTGTCTAGTCCGAAGTCAGATTCTGATCAATAAACCCTACGATCAAAAGTGTTCTCATACATTTATCCTAACCTTCCACTTATCTAACTAGCTAGCTAGCTATCAAATCCCACATATACATCTTATTGATTCAGCGGTACTTACATACATACATAGATACATGCATGCATGCATACATGCATACATACATTCAAATAGTCATTTCGATATTCGGACGTATATATTTAACGCTTATATTCAAGTAACCTATTAAAGTAGCCATTTTATGGATAAGTTCAGCTACAAGATCTAAGTTTACACAGGTAACTAAACATTACATATGCAGTAACAAACAAATATGAACAAAATGTAGGTTAATATATATAGAAATATTTCTATATAAATACCTAAGCAGTACATATAGTGTAACATCTGTACTTGAACAAATATGTAAAACAATATTCTCGACTCGTTGCACAGTAGCTAAGCATGTAAGCTGGAATATAATGCATAATTAAAACAATATAAAATTCAATGTTAAAGAAACGTAATTTTTATTTGATCAAAGATAATTTTTTTAATCATCATCATGTACGTAGTAATTAAATATAATTTAACAAAACCATCATGGCTAAAAGTATAAGACCACATCGTCTCAATCCGAACTATGGCCACTGGTACAAAGTAGCGATGCCACCGAATATTCTGAGCCTGGGCATCTTGGTTATGTGCAAATACTGAAATATATATGGCATATCAAACACCCAGGCCTAGACTTAAACTCAAAACACCTTAACGAATATATTAATCAGATTACAAGAATAAAACGGATTCAAACAAATCGAGTCATCCAAATCAACAATGGCGCACGATTTTACTGTAAAACAAAACTCAATTAACGGTATACGTTACAATAACAAGAACATCAATACACCAGCTACCCAGAGTCCGGCAGCAATAATCCTGAAGCTAATAATAAACTATAAGAGATGTGTTTTCCCTTAATTATCGGGAAATCATCTTCAATCCAAAGCTGCTTCGGTAAATATATCAATACCAAAATCTATTGAACACACATCAAGTAATTTAGTATGTTGCAATATGTATAAAACTTTTACGTAAGAGACAAACAATTCTAAACACATATAGGGGAAAAAGCGTTCCCAACTTGATGCAGATAATAAAATGGCCATAAATTACCTTAAGACACGATCAAGGGGCATAAAATCAATCAGTAAATCTCCAGCTATCAGCAATCATATTTTTTAATTCATTCCCTGTTCATAAAATCAAAATACAAGCAAGCATCTTCGGTTGGATCGGACGCAGAAAAATAAAATGTCATTTCTGCAACAAAATATTTCATAGATTATCGTAATTAGGAAATCTAAGTAGTCAATAGCACACCAGTATGACTGAAACTCTCAGTCGGGAACTGGTAAATTATAAAACAGTAAGCTTCAGAAACATTTAAGGCTGAAATTAGAAATTTGGAAATACAAAATTTGAATCTAAAAAACTAAAATATTAATCTTCATAGTATCAAAACAAAATGAAGCGTAGACTATTTGCCAAAGTTCATAAAATAATCTTCAACATAAACAAAACAATCTTGGTAGATGTCAGGTGTTTAATGCAAGGCTACCAGTTGGGTCAAGTCGTCGGTGAAACGTTAACCTTCATATCCTAAAGAAGAATAGGCAAAACATTTTGGAGGCGAGCAGAATTTGAAATGCTTTTTGTCTTTTAGATAAAGGCAAATAAAAAACAGAATCATGATCATACAAACTTATGAAAACAGATTGTGTTTTAATTACTTTAATGTTTTACTTATAGAAGAATATACCATAATTTTCCATATAGCACAATCAATGGGAACCATAGAATTCGTTTTTTTTTTGGAGGGCGGGGGTGCAATGCTGTCAAATAGTGGTCAAATTTTGTGGTTCGTGTAATCAAAACTGAGTTTGGATAGCAATCTGTTAGCAATGACCTAAACATGGATTTGATTTAGTTTAACTTTGAAAAATGCTTTTTCCCGTAAATAGGTTGTGACAAATGTTGAAATCCACTCCAAGAAAAGAATATGAAGAAGTACATCCTTCATGTAAGAGGAATCTAAATAAAAGTGTATCATGTTTTCTCTTATGCACGTGTCTTTTAATGTGCCATTTGATTGCGGGTCAATAATTTCCAGTTGTAGATCTAACGGAAGTTCTTTGATAATATAGTCAAATGGATTTTGAATGATTTTTAATGTTTCTGAAAAAAACACTGTTGAAACTGTATCTTGAGATTAATGAAGAAAGTGAATTTAAAAGGAAATGGAGAGTTTGCTTTTTGGTTGTATTTTCCACAGCAAAGAAAGTGGTTCAAGCTATTAGTAACTGCGAATGAAAAAAGAAAGAGGCTAATTTATGTAGAAAAATTTCTCAGCAGATATCTAGTCATATAATTCAAGACTAAACTCGTTAAAAAGCATCATTATGTCAGCGATTTTTCTCGTTAAAAATGCCAGTCTCCTACCAAACATTTGTGAAATAACAGCAAGGCTATCGTCATCAGTGTGGTACGGCAAATCGTTTTATCAAGTTTCTGTTTTACCCAAAGTTCTCAAAACTGGCGATGAGTGCATGCGATTAGATAAATTTCACCATTGATACGACCGGTTCTTGTAAAATTTTGCACTTCACGATATGTCACCATTCAATGAAATATCTTCCTGCATCACAGCTTTCGGCTGTGACACACTTTAAACGTTTCCAAACCAGTTTGTACTTCATTTTTACGTCGTATTTTTGAAAATGTTAACATCTGCAGCTCTTCCATGTTCGAGTGTCACTTTTAAAATCCCCGAATAATAATAGTAACGTTCTCAGACATATTTGCTCGCTCATCAAGAATCCGAGAAACCGATTGGATAGCTTGTACTTTAATTGAAAAAAAAGTGTTTTCAGTAAATAATTTTTCTTTATTTGGTGAAAATAAGTTAGCCTTAAGCTAGCATTAAGCGCAACTTATTCACATTTATCCAAGTGAAAATGATAGTTGTGTTCAAATATTTCTTTCAAGCCTCCATTTTCTCATCTGGTAGTTTTCCTGTTTGGTGACTGCTGCGAATACTTCATTTCCTAACGCCTACACATGTTGTATTCATTTAGCCCTACAATAGTTTTGTCATTGAATATTACACACAATGCTTTGTTGTTTGTCCGGCTACAAAACATTACATCCTCCAGTCTATATAATATTTAAATTCTAATTCTGATTATCTGTATGAGTGTGTTCTTTGTTTTTAGATTTGTTTCCCAATAAAATGTTTCGACCTACGTACTCGTACACATAAATATTTGTGTATAACAAACATTTAAGCAAATTCTCAAAACACAAGAATCTTCTTTATTATTAAACTATAAAATTACAAAAAGTTGTCACCATTTCCGACAAAAACGAAAAGAATGCGCAGACCCACACATATACACACGAAAAGATACATACATACACGCGCGCGTGCACGCACACACACATAGATACTTAAGCCATATATATATATATATATATATATATATATATACATACATACATACATGCATACATATATACATACATATATACACACACACACACACGCACACACGCACATATACATACACACGTACGTACAACTCTTAGACATGGAAGAAAGTCATTCATAAGAAAAACAAATGAACCAATACGCATACTTGCACACGCACCCAAACGACTATAACGTACATGTAGATATGAAAACACACACACACATGCAGCCAGTCACATGCATTTTGCATACAACCCTTAAAATATAAAACAAGATAGTGATAAAGGCTAACAGTCATGGATATATAAACTCATAAAGTGGTAGGAGCCGTTTTCCAATGAATTTTATGAAAGCTGGCTTAAATCGACGGAATTGGCTAAATGGAGTAACAACTGGTGGGAAAGGTACCAGAGTGATATAGATTTTAGGTGTGTTGCTTCTTATCATTCTGCTTATTCTTATTGTTTTTGTTGTCCTTTGCTGTTTATTTATTATTATTCTTATTGTTGTTAAAGATTTCACTTTTTTACTCTATGGAAACTACCTTATTTCGTGTTACGATTTTCTTCTTGCGCAATTCCCAAAGTCATGGCCTTGGTGAACTATAAAATAAAGCATTATAATAATTAGGACCATTGTTATTATTGCTGCAAAGTACCGAGGTCGACGTTGCTCTTCATCCTGTCGGGAACGATAAAATAAGAACCAGTTGAGCGCGGGAGTCAATGTAATCAACTAGCTCCCTCCCCAAAAATTTCAGGCAAAGTGCTTAAAATAGAAAGGATTATTACAAAAGGGTGGTACATAGCAGAACCGGTTGGCAACCAAAGAAAACGCTTTGCCGCATTTAGATACGTCTCTTTACATTTTGAGTTCAAATCCCACCGAAGTTAACTTTTCCTTTCATCTTCACAAGATCGATAATTTAATGTAAGTGAAGAACCAGTCTCTATTAAATCAATTGAATCACTTAATCTTTCACTACCAAATTTCTGATCTCGTACCTATGTTGCAAATCATTACAATTCAAAGTAAGAAGACCACATTTATAATTACAAAAGCAATGCTAAGAATTGATAATTAGCAGTGTGGGCTAAATAAGAGCAAGTGAAAGAAAGAAAGAAAGAAAGAAAGAAAGAAAGAAAGAAAGAATGAAGGAAAGAAAGAAAGAAAGAAAGAAAGAACGAAAGAATGAAAGAAAGAAAGATAAACAGAGAGTGATTGGGGTTGAAAGGAAGAGAGAAATTGGAGAAATAAGCCAAATATATTGATTCTATGGTTTTGATTATAGATCTTAGAACCAGGTCCCTCTAAATCTTGATTAATCATCGTAATGTATCAGTAACATTCCTTCGTGCGCGTATGCGTATGTATGCATATATATGTACATTATATGCAAATATAGTACATGCAAAGTGGAGGCGCAATGGCCCAGTGGTTAGGGCAGCGGACTCGCAGTCATAGGATCGCGGTTTCGATCCCCAGACCGGACGTTGTGAGTGTTTATTGAGCGAAAACACCTAAAACTCCACGAGGCTCCGGCGGGGGATGGTGGCAAACCCTGCTGTACTCTATCACCACAACTTTTT
>NC_068991.1:35650042-35652631 GCF_001194135.2 Octopus bimaculoides | reverse complement strand
TATATAACAATTGCAGCGTGGAAGGTGTTTATAAGCCATTTAAGAAACACAAAAAAGCCGTTAGATTCACTTCAACATTTAAATTTAATTTACCAAAATATTTTCGTCGCTTTGAGACCGCGACCTGTTCATTGACAAAATTCTGTGCTGCATATATATATATATATATGGGGTGGTAACATAGATTCGTTTAATCCTATGTAGTACGCTTTCTGTCGCACGTGTACTTCGCCTGCTCTGAAAAACGAAGGCCATACTCACAGGAAATCTAAATTCTACAGTAGAACACACGTTATAGTGTTACCGATCAGAACTTTATCATACCAATCAGATTTAAATGTGTATGAACATGTGTATATATACATTTGTTAGTATGCATATCCACATTCTAACAACCTGAACTCCTGAATATATGTTTCTTTAACGTTCCATTACTTTTCTATTTTTTGAGTCCTTTCAGGTTTTGTGAAGCGTATTTTCTAAAGATGGTAACTACGCAGAGAGTTAATAATGAAGTTTACCTGTTATCACAGGTAAAGTTATATTCAGGATATATTTACAGCTTTCTACTAAATCCGTCATGTATGTATATATGTCTTGTCTTGCTTGAGACTTTCAACACCTAGAGAGTAATAGGAGCGCCGTCGTTACATGCGGTGTGTCTTAGGCATTTTTAGAAGTGGTGGAACTCATCCCTCTAGCACAGCTGATTCTTCCAAAACAGAGAAAGTCAGACAGGCTGAAAGAAAATTATTGACCCGAGTACTTTACTGGAGTTTCATTTATCAACCACGAAAGGATGAAAGGCAAATTTGATCTCGGCAAGATATGTTTACATGTATGCTTATATGTTATTTTTCTCTTTTTAATTTAGAGTTAATTTTGACCAGTCACCTACTTGGCAGCAAGGTTGTGAGGGGAAGAATCTTTTGATTATTATCCTTTAAATCTTAAGAAAGTCTTGCAGATTTATATTCTCCAGAGTATTTGTACGTGTGAATTAAGGAGTTACATTCTCTCTTCAAGAACACAGTTCAGCCATACCTTGCTCCAGACAGGTTGGTACCTATTCCGTTGCTCCGATAATAATAGGTATGAAACTGAAAGTGTATCATATGTACTGGATTTGGATCTGCAAACTCCTTATCATAAATTTTCGTAGATGACCTCTTTCACCTACATTTTTCTGATCACATTGGTGTCCAGACTGCAACTGATTTCCACAACATAGCATACTTTTTCATGTCCCATATAACAATATTTAACCGGCTGTGTTTTAAACTTAGTGACTTGTCTAAATTTTTAAGCTCCATCAACATTATTTTGAGCCATTGGTCTGAATATAGTCTGTTGGAGTTTTCTTTTTTCTGATCCTGTCCCAGACTGTTCTGGCCACCACATTATGCTTTATGGGGAGATAATATCTAAAAGACATTCTCTCGTAGTTCCTTGATGTTTTCAGGTTTAGTTTTGCTCAGCCTAAATTTGTTGTCTGTCAATGTTTCCTTTGTTTATGCTGTAGGTACTTGGTGGGAATTTTTGTTCTTGGATTGCATGGATGTAGCCTTCAAAGTGGGATATCATAAACTTGACGGTACTCCATGCCGAGCTTTTTCGATGTGATTTATTCCTTCTACGGCATGCACCAACTACCCATGCACTACATTCCCAACGAACTGGTCTTTTTATATTTTTCCTCTAAAAGCTAGAATTTACCAATGGTCCTTAGAAAGAGATCTATATCATCTCTTATTTCATGCGTCTCATTAACTATCCTAATTATGTCATTGATTTCGTAGCCGCAAACTTGGGTAAGATAGTTACTGGCCTCTTTCCTGTATTGTAGATGTTGTTTCAGTGTCTCAATACATGCACCACGTGACATCAATACAAATAAAAAACCATGACTACAGTCCTTGCCCGAGAAGTATAACCTGTCTACATCTCAACTGATGCTGAAGTTTTCAGTAACACTGAGCAGCTTGCGAGTTTCTACTTCTCTGTCGTTGAACACTTGCAGTGACTAGTTTAGAAGGCCGAATGTAGGATAGATACTGTAAAAGTGTTGTGGATGAGATACATGTAAACTGAGTATTCGGACGACCATATATATGAATTTATGTACGCATATATCTATAGATGTATATACGCCTGTATGCATAAGGAGGCAATCATATAAATACGTGTTCACGTTTACAGGCGTAAATGCTTTTTCTTATGTAGATCTATATATTTAGATTTAAGTGTATGTGGAAATGTGTGTTTGTATGGGTACGTACATACACATATATGTTTGTGTGTGTGTATGTGCATGTACGTATACATGCTTGTGTGAGTGTGTACGTATGTAGACGTTATGAACGCAGGAGGTTTATGTCTATGTATTGTGAGAATATGGTTGCATGAATTGCTTATCTTTTTTCTTTTTTCTTTTTCTACCTATTAGAATAACTTCCCTTTTATTCAACGGTTTTTTATAGCATTTGTTGCCATTAATAGGCGACGAGAATGCATCGTAACACTTCGCTCCGACATTCAAAACTCCGAGTACTATAATGACAAACATAGAATATATAAATAATCCTCTAT
>NC_068991.1:35648777-35649603 GCF_001194135.2 Octopus bimaculoides | reverse complement strand
ATATATATATATATATATATATATACGACGGGTACCACTGGCGGTAAACTAGCATACATTTTTAGAAAAACATTAGGTAAGACCAATCTACGGATTAAAGTAATAGAAAGGCCTGGTGCCCCTATAAAATCCCTGATCTATAAAACTTATCCCTACGATAGGTCCCCATATGCGGAAAACAATTGTATTGTACGTAGGATGAACCCACAGGTTAACTATAAGGTTAGGAATGTAGTGTATAGCTTACGAGGGACGGTGCAGAAGTATGACAATTACTTACATTGCAGAGAAAGTACGCAGCGTAGGAGAACATATAGGTGACATTGGCGAGAGCTCAAAGAAGAGAAAGGCTCGTCCGTGCCCTACTAACATGCTCAAGCAGAACATAGAGGCTCAGTCGGTAGCATAGGGGTCAAAGTATTATCAACGCATAGAACTGACACGACACTTAGACAGATCACAGAGGCTACACTCATAGCAATAGACAGACCGAGCCTCAACAGAAATCACGAATGGAACAATTATACCCACCACCACACCACACAACGTGACGACCAAGGACTACAGACTGAAGGGAGAAAAAGAAAAAAGCAGATACAAAAAGCGTACGTTTGTATTCACATTTCAAGGGAACCTTATTTCATACTATTTTTCCCAAAATCCGCCAGTTTGGCTGTGTAACATTGCAAGCAAGCAAGATTGAAGTTCATTTTTAATGTAATATAGATATATGCATACATACATAAATACACACACACACACACAAATACACACACACACGCACGCACACACACACACACACACACACACACACACACACACACAC
>NC_068991.1:35634604-35648638 GCF_001194135.2 Octopus bimaculoides | reverse complement strand
TATACATTTCTGCGTCGTTAGCATGTCGTCAGCTACGGATACCAGGTTGTCGCGCATAGGCTAAGATGTTTTATATTAAAACATCAACTAATTCATTTAGTGGTGTGTGTAAAGTTTTATCAAGCTAGATTTAATCAATAAGAAGCGTACTAAGCAGCCGTTAATGAAAAATGTGTTCAATTATATGTTGCATGCTCGTATACACTCGGACATGGAAAGACACACGCTGCAAATATTATCTCGAGAGAAATGTAAATTTTGTTGAATATGAAATGTAAATTTTGTTGAATATGAAATGTAAATTTTGTTGAATATTTTGAGAGAAATGTAAATTTTGTTGAATATTTTGCTGTACACGCTTATATTTCCTTCTTCGTTACTCGGTTCACCTCTCAATTAATTCCTGCTTGACAAAACTTTACGCATATATGCAAGTTTAACATTTACTGTAAAGATATAAGAACAATATGTTCTTAGTGGATATGAGGCATTTCTCAGTACCCGTAGCTAACTACGATACTGAAACGTGTGTCCTATAGTCCGGTAACTTCATTTCCTGCCCAATGATACGTTTTTGACATACATTCTCTATAAGGAGTATTTTTCTCTCGAGAAAATTTTAGCCGCGTGTGTCTTTCCATGTACAACTGTGCACGAACATGTCAAATATAATTGTACACACCCTACATTTCATTCAACGCTGCTTAGTGCGCCTCTAATTAATATAGACATATATATACACACATACATAAATATATATACATGCATTTATGCATATATATTTATTTACATATATATGTATGCATATATGTGTGTGTGTGTGTGTGTGTGTGTGTGTGTGTGTGTGTTTATACACATATATATATATATAGCTATTTGCACATATAAATGAGAATGATGGTAATTTTACAGTCTAAATGAATTTGATGGGTTTTGTAGTATATACGGCACACGCGTGCGTGTGTGTGTGCGCGTATGTGTGTGTGTGTGTGTGTATTCATCATTTTTGTGTCTTTCCTTTCTCTCACACTTTTTCTCTCCCTCATTTCTCTTACTCTGTCGCTTTCTCTGAAGCATTTTGTCTTTTGCAATATGTACATCTGTGTGTTTGTGCTTATACATACATGTATATGCGAGTACATACATATGTGTGTGAGCGTGTGTGTATGTATGTATGTATGTATGCATAAATGTATGTATGTATATAGATATTCATACGCGTATACATATATGCATTTATGTTTCGTATGCTTTATGTATGCGTCCTCATGTTCATACGCAAAATGTATATCCATTCGTCATATTAATAAGATACGAGCCAATAACCCTGGAGAACTTCACTCCTGTGAATTCCTGAGTTTCATCAGTAGAATCTCATGAAAATTGAGTCGTTAAACGAGTACGATGTCGTTAAAACCTCTCAGATTTATTTCTATTTAAAGTCGTTGTCGCCTACCAGTTTCCCCATCATCATCAACATCATCAGTGTCATCATCGTAATCATCATCATTATCTTTATCGTCATCATAATCACATTACCAGCAGTCGTACCAGCAACAACAGCGACAACGACAATAACATCAGCAAACAATCGTGAAATGAGCTCTCATATATTTGCATTTATATTTGAATTACTCCTTGAAGTGGGTGAAATAAGAATGGAAATTTGAATGTGGTGAGATGACAGCGGAGATTAATAAGCAATATAGGCAGAATGTAGTATAGAGCAAGATGTATGACGTGGTTATTAAGAAAAGGATCGATGGCATCATGTAAAACAGGCATAGAAGTGGATTTCGAGTAGTTAAAAAGACGTTGCGTAAGTGCATGAGAACTGTTTAGTATCGCTGCAATGCACGGTAAAAACTGCATCAAAAGTGTTATACAACAGTGTAGGAGAATACTATCTACGGAGGTGTTTGGCTAGTGGGCGAGTGCTGTCGAATCAATAGTACAGTACCATTTGAGTGTTATCACAGTTGATGAGTGAGTGATTATTTCAGTGAACTGTTAATAATGAAATGATGTGAGTCTAATTCTTAAGTGGTGTAACATTAATGAGGTTCGTTTTAGAGTGATTGATTTAGAAATAGAATATAAGTGATGTGACAATAATTCTTCTTTATAATTTACTCCGTAGAGGATGTGCGTTGCGTCTTTGCCTTCCTTAATTTGTAAAGTGGTTGTAGTTGTTGCTGTTGCTGTTGCTCTTTGGTCTCATATCAACTTTGTTTGACCATAGCCGTGATGAAATGCATTCCATCTGTGACTATCCTGTTTATTTTCAGACATAGTACAACAAAGTCTGTTTTGTTCAGTAGGCTCTTCCGTGTTTCAGACGGCAATGTGAAATAAAGGATAGTTGACTGATGTTTCTCTTTGGTTGAGCGACTATATAGAGTCCCTGGTTGGTTTGAACTACTGGAGAGAATGTCGTTAGTGTTTTACAGGTCGATGTCAGAGGGAAAACAGAGAAAAAATCCAGAGGATTCCGTATGGGAGAAGATAACTGCTAAACGTTGGGTCTGTTGGAAAAGATAACAAGAGAGGACCAATATGAATCAGATGGCTTATGTAATGTGGCACACAGTTTGTTATTTCAGACTGTCAATAACTGATATAGTTAGAGAGATGAAAAAGAGAGAAAGAGAGAATGTATGTGTGTGTGAGAGAGAGAAGGAGAGAATGTATGTGTGTGTGAGAGAGAGAAAGAGAGAATGTATGTGTGTGTGAGAGAGAGTGAGAGAGAGTAAGAGTGAAAGCGAGAGAAAGAATAAGAGAGAGAGAGAGCGATTGAGAGAGAGAGAGAGAGAGAGAGAGAGAGAGAAAGAGAGAGGATACAGCTTGTCATTGTGTGAGTAGTTGTATGTTGGTGAAAGAATATTTTCCAGCCAGTCGATGACTGTTTTGCTTGGTATGTTTTCACGTGTGCCCGCAGTGCTGTTCTAGATATGTCAATCATACTTTATTGCAGGGTCACATTTGGTCACTAGATGCTCATAATTTATGGTATTGAGGAGATGGCCTCTGTGTTGCAGCTTTCATTATGATCTAGTTATGTGATTGCCATCAGATTTTGAGAATGAGCATTTGTAATGTTTGGTATTCTTGTGGCATGTATATAAAAATCTATTGATGGATAATATTATAAGAGAGATGTGGAAATAGCTATTTGGGTCATTCACAGGTTGGTAGATTTGTAGTAGCAGTAAAATTAAATAGATTCAAGAGGCTTTCTATCCCATTAAAAAAAAATCACTTCATTATTATCAATGCAGTAGATAATTGTGTCTGGTGGTGTCCTAACCAGTATACTTTACGCGTCGTTCTGAGTTCATTTCCCGATGGAGTTAGCTCTGGAGTTTTGTATGTCGGTAAAAAAAGAACGATTGTTTTATGGAACTGGGAAGCAACAATTATTATCATTAATGTACTAGAGATGGTTAATTTTTGTGCTAGCAATTTAACCCAGTCAAGTCCAAATTTGATTCGATTTCGGTCGGATGTGCTCATCAGTTTTGCTAATAACTTTTGGAAGGATATAAGCTTTACAACTGCCATATGCAATCTTCTACAAATGTATTATAGAATATAATGAGAAACTTCGTATTTACTCATTAAGTCCAACTATGATTAGTAAACCTTGCAGACAATATTTTCTGAGTTCTCTAGGATGAGTACACTGGAATAGATTTATAATAAATAATTTACTTGAACAATTTTACAAACAAATACTGCACTCACAGCAGGAGACTGAAACCTACACAGTTATAGGACAGCAAAGGAGATTAAACGTGATCGCTTGACTGGTTAGAAAAACCAGTCAAATCACCTTCAAATCACATCCTTTCTTTTTTTTTTTTTTTTTCAAAATGAATGATTATTAGATACTGGATTAGTAGATACATTCTAAAAAAAAAAAAGAAACGGAGCTTAATTATAGATCTGCTAGCCTGAAGCTAAACAACAACAATAACTTACATATATTATTTTGTGTTTATCATTTTCATTTTTCGTTTTATTGACTCATGTTGATATGCTACTGTAATGGGCGTTTCTGATACCTAAAATAGTATAAATGGGAGCAAGAAAATTTCATATCAATAAGCCGACCTAGTTTTGTTCGACAGAGTGAAATGTTTAAGGCCCATAAAATGTTTTGAAGCATAATCTTATTCTGTTACCAAACAACTACATGGGTACATCTCTACATGTACTTATATGTATGTAGGGCGCTTTAGCGTCGATGATGTAATTGAATATAGATTATGAAACAGCTGGAAATATATGAAATAAATATTTTTTTACCTCTCACATCTCCTAAATTCAATTATTGCTATACTTTCCAGCATTATAATTGCTGGATTTTCAAAAGCACGGTGAATTCATTTCTACCCTATAAACAACTACAGTCTTTTTGTTCGCTGAACAGCCTGCAGAGAGCTAACTGTGAATATGATTGATTCTTTGAATCCCTATTTCCGCTTATATGCAGATAGACAGACAGATATATATATATGTGTGTGTGTGTGTGTGTGTGTGTGTATACACAAACATATATATATGTGTGTGTGTGTGTTTGTATATATATATATACCGGAGTAAGCACACAAATGTGAAACAAGGTTGAAAAAAGAGTACTCAAATACTAGAGGTAGAGTAATATGCTTTATTTAAAAGCAGCAGAAATATAAGAAAAGCTATTACTCAGAGTTTCCCGTTCCCGTTCGTCGGACAGTTTTATTAAACAAAACTGTCCGACGAACGGGAACGTGAAACTCTGAGTAACAGCTTTTGTTATATACATACATACATACATACATACATACATACATACATACATACATACATACATACATACATACATATACATATATACAGGGTGCGGTGAATAAACTGTCATCTAACTTACGCAAAAATGAAAGTAATTCTGACATTTCATTTTAACAAATATTTACCAAAATTACATTAAAAATATCTTGAAATACTAAAGATTAAATTTATTCAATAAAATAGCCATTGGCTTCAACCATGGCCTCCAGACGACTTCGGAATCTCCTGCAACTCTTTTGGGCGATCCCCTTGTTTAAACTGGTGAATGCTGCCATAATCCTTGCCTTCAGTTCATCTTTGGTGTTAAAAGGAGTTTTGTTGGTCTCTCGCTCAACTGCGACCCACTCATAATAACACACACAGGTTGCTGTCTGGGGAGTTACGTGGCCAGATGTTCGGGGTAATGTGGTCGCAGAAATTGTCTGACAACCATGACTGGGTTCTCCTGCTTGTGTGGCATGGTGCAGAATCCTGTTGCCAGACATAAGTTCTTCCAGCAGTCACCCTCTTGACCCAGGGCAGCAATACCTCTTCCAGGCACTTGATGCAGGCCTCTGTGTTGAGTGTGAGGCCATGTGGGAAGATGAATGAAGGCATAACGTCGCCATCACTAATGATCATTCCAAATACCATGATGTTGACTGGATGTTTTATTTTTATCACTCTCAGTACATGTCCTCAGATTGACATCCAAACACTCTGAAATGCTCGTATTGGGGCTTCCGGTACGAATGTCAAGCAGTATAGCATGTCGTTTCCAAATTTCTGACTGAGTGAATTGCGTCATGGTGCTTTTTTCTCACAGACGGTGCCCAACTGATCCCACTATATGTAACCGACAAAATCAAAAACAAACAATGCGCATGCGCGAAATAAAATATATAAATTGGCGACAATTTACCCATCGCACCATGTACGTATATATGCGTACATATATAAACGTACTCATATGTGGAGATATTACCCATAAATATTTATGCATATATACGAAGATATTTACACATAAACATTAATGCATATACATATGTAAATATTTATACATAAATATTTATACAGATATTGGATAATATATACATGAATATCACAAAAATATTTTCTTTCAAGTATTCTAACAAACTGGTTTTGGCTGCTGTTTCTAGCAGGTTGAGCAACTGTAAAACGGCTTCTAACCTATTTTTCGCAATTGCTGTTGTATCATCGAATCTGTCGTTGTCATCATCTTCTATTTCATCACTGTCAACGTGATATCATTGTCAAGCATTATCATCATCATTGCCGTTTCTGCCTTCCTTATTTACATTACTGTCTAAGTGTTTCTCAACCATTTTTCAACAGTGGAACCCTTAGATGCCTATTTTACTTGGATGGATCCTCTTAGCCATTCCATGTTTTAAAATATTCTATTTTTATAATTGAATATTATTAGGAATAATATTTCTTTAAAATGTTAAAATATTTTGTGTATTGTAGAAATATAACCAATTTATTGCAGATAAATTTTAACAAGAAAAATTATATATGGACTCATAAGGGTCATGCGGACCCCGGTTGAGAACCACTGGTCTATATGCCTTCTTCATTGTTATCTTCTCCCTATGAGATGTAAATTATTCCATTGTGTGACCTTGCTGGCAAAAATGAATTCTCTGTGTCCAGCAAAACTAGACATGTTATGTCTCAATACAAAGACGACTGAGAGAACTGAACCTCTAAATTAATCAATATGCAACAGTATCTGTTTAACTTTAGGCTTCATTGGATTTTTTAGCGCCGAGTTCAAATTCTGCTTTGAGTGTGACTTAGAGACAAATATGTACCCAAAACATTTCTATGACGTGCATCAAGGATTAACTTACCCTTCATAGTTTTCGTGGAGAACTGGAGCGGTGGAAACACTAGAGATTGAAACTCACTTGAATTTTACAAAATATTAACAGCGTATGTAAAGTGGTTTGAAGAGCAGAGTCGACACCATGGATGTTAACTTATTTCTCTGTTGTGCTTTACAAAATTATTAAACTAAATATCAGTATTATCATGTGATCAATTCCATCTTACAAATTTTGATATTTTGCCTTGACAAAATAAGTCATTCTATTCACAAATATTACACTCGCAGAACTTCATTTACTTTCTCCAGATCCAAGTCTATAAAAACATAATCAAAATGTCGTGCTTAATCTCCCTGTGTAGACCAAATGAGTATTTCATGATTATTGCTGTACTAACAAATGAGTAGATATCATTTGGTGAGGGAGTCTTTTGTTTGGACACTGATCTTTCTGTATGAGTTGTTATATTTTTATCGCAATTCTTTTTCTTTTTTTGTAGAATGTATGAAATGAATGTATCGTTATCAACGTCGTCAGAATAATCAGCATTGTCGTCGTCCTTGTCCTCGTCATAATCGTCATCATCATCGCTGTTGTTATTGTCGTTGTCGTCGTTGTCATCATCAACATCGATATTATCATTGTTGTTGTCATTGTCTTCGTCACCGTCAAGTCTCGTCATCATTATCGTCATTGCCCTTTTTGCCTTCCTTATTTACCACCTATATCATTACCTCTTTATTGTTATGATCTTTCCCCGATAAAATGTAAAATACTCAGCCTTATTTTCTGTTAAAAACACGTGATACGTTGACTTCTACCTTCGTTCAGTTTTAAGTTTCATAGTTTGGAATAAATCGGTCAGTGCCTTTTACCGACAATAAATTCCACAGAAACGACTATTGAAATTGTTATATATCACATCAGTCCTCTGTCTTTGAGTCTTCTTTTATCGATTCGCTTCCACAGGCTAAGCTAAGCTTGTTAAGTAGCTAACTAGTTTTATAACCAAACAATAAGCCGACCAAGGAGAAAGTCAACGGTCGATATTTCTCTACCAAAACCATCACTAACAGCATCAGTAACATCACCACCACAGCTGCAGCTACAAAACAAAATGGTTGCTTATGAGAATGGAGTGTTGAAGGTTGATTTCTAACATGAAAGATATCAAACATTGCTAACCTCTGTTAAGAATTCACGCTATTGGCTGCTCTTGAAATCCTTGACATAAGTTAAATGTCATCGGGAGATGTAAATTATTTTACAGCGTTCCGCGTCAACGAATGGCTGTAATATTACAGTATGCTTCAGGTAACTTCTTTCTGTTATCTGAATTAAAAGAAATATATTCGAACACGTATGCGATAGTACATTATAAATTACGATCGATACCTATATAAAGTATGTGTAATTATTTTTGTGTTTTTCTTTCTGATTCGTTAAATATGCATTTTGAGGATATTACGAATAAAGCGTCGATAAATCGTCTTAATATAGTTTGGGATTGGAAAGGAGTTAGGATCACCATATTTTTCAGTGAGAGACAGGTTTCAAAAAATTATTTTAACACACAGGGTTGTGTTTTAACTTTATGTTGTGTGTGTTGTACATACGAAGTGTGTCTATATTAATTTATTTTTGAATAGTCACAAGGCAGTATATTTATAAGATTTCTCGTGTACTTTTGATACATGGAGGGAACGGGTTCCTTTCCTGTTCAGATACAACTTATATCGCATAGATATAGTTGCGAATAATTGGGTTCATAAAATACATTGTTTGTATTCCACTCAGAGGTTTGTATCTTGTCGCTAGCTGTGCTACGAAACTTATGTCTCATATGACCTAGCCGAGCAAGCTATAATTAAGAATCATAGAGTAGATACAATTCATTGTTGTAGGCACCTAGAATGCAACATAATCTATGAATGTGATTATTTTTCGGTGCTAAGTTCACATTTATTTTTCTATGAAAGACAACAGGAAATCATTGCAAATATAAAGCACGGTGTTGAAGCCTTAATATATTCCTGAATGTGTGTAAGCATTCAAGATTGTCAGCTTATCTGCCAAGGATAATGTCTTCCTGAGATTAACTACTCTGGTTATCAGTTATTTTCAATTTATGAAAACCTGGATAGTATCAATCTCCTGGCCCTTCGGCTGGACCCTCAATCTCGTGAAAAACTCAAGACAGTACGGACTTGTTTTCTAAGTGTCGCGGTGCAATCTTCGGATTTGTCCTATGTAATCCGTCATACTGTTGCTACGTCATGGGGCGGTGAAGTCATCCATGTATGCAGATACCACCCTACTGCAATACAAATCCAGCTACATGAATCTCAGCGCATCCAAATTCTGCAGCATAAAAACTACAAACCGTAATGGCGAAGAGCCGTTGATAGAGCGATCAAGGTCTAATAGGGTGCAACTTACTCTGACCACCTAACAGGTTTAGCTCTTTAAAATTATGATCTTCGGCGGAAGAGAGTTAAGCCGGTAATTAAATCGTTTAATTGCTCTTACAACATTGTCTTAATTTGTTTCAATAAAGCAAATCAATATTCATTTGAGAAAGTGAAAGGAATGCGCTATACTTCATAATAACTGTTAAGTAACTAATTTGTTAGTTTCCGTCTTTCCTATACATTTAAAAGAAGTGAATGATAATTTCCTTGATCTCTACTACTTTTCCTGGAAAATTTTATTGTTATGTCAAGTTAATCGAATGTCCTCGCTTTTCAACTTTCAGCGCCTAACCAAATTCAGAACAACAACCATCCTCACTACGACTATCACTTAGACAGATGTTGTCCAGGTTAAGGTTGGGCTGAAATCACAGTTAGTCCAGTAACACTAGAAAATACAGACACCAACTTTTAACATTTAATCAATATCTTTAAATCTGCATTTATGAACCGAAATGTATCAACTATGTCATTTTATCAACATCTTTTATCAGCAGCGTGATCATTCCTGGTCCCACTCAACTAAAAATGATCGTCAAGTAAGATTAATGCGAACAAGTGAAGTTACTCCAAAACCCCGTTCGTTTAACCATTTCTCAAATTCTGTTCGAGTGCTACAGAGCAATTTTCAAGCATTTGGTGTTGAAAATCACCAACCTAAGGGCGTTCCCTTTTAAGTTCTGTATAATGTCTTAATTTTAACTTTACCTAATTTTCTGTCATTCTAATTTTCTTTGCAAAGTTTATTGCACCAGAGACCCGTAACTTTATCGATTAACTCTTTGCTTAGTTTTCAAAGAACCGTGAATCTTAATTCATCTTCATTCTCTTCCGTTTCCCTGTTATTGTCCTGAGAAAGGACTCCGTTGTCGTTTGGAAGAAATTGTTCTTCCTCAACTATATTCGTAGTTTTGTGTTCAGTTTTCTTTTTCTGTGAGTTATTCCCCTTTTTCCTTTCATATTTTCACCGACCATTTGCGGTTTTTCTTCTCCGGTTACTATTTCTTCTTCATTGCACGATGAAGATGCGGTGCTACCATAGGACAGTTAACTGTCCTTTCTTCATTGTAACTTATTTGAATATTTGGGACATTTTCTATTAATTTTCCACTAAAGTATTCATTTTCCCCTCTTGTAGATTTAGTAGAATGTTTTGATTTTATGGGGAGGGTTTTCTACCATTGTAGTGTTTAGTCTTATTGCATATTTTGTGTGCGGTAGCCATTTTAGGTACACAAATGTAATGAGTGTAAATAAAATTGTAAAAGCTTATGAAAGAAACCTATTTTTCTAGCCCCGAGTATCGAAAACAGCCCTTCCTTAGGTAATTATAGTTCTCTTAACAAGTACTCCAATGAAGGATATCATGGATCGTGTTTCGAGGAGAGAATCAAAAATTCGTCTGTACATAATGCGTGTCGTGGATCTCATGGCTTCTGATCTTAACTGATTGGAAGTGTTAACATGTACATATTTTGTATTAGTGTATAAGATGGGCTACAGCAAATATTCTGCTCAATACCATAGAATTGCTTATCAGTTGCTTGACCTTAACCAGTTGAGCATGTCCCTTGATGGCTGACGATATGTGCGCCTCTGATCACGAATAGGAGTGTTTGAGGAACATCATAACCATATGTTGAGAGGACTTCTTTGGGATTTGAATGATTCACCTCTGGAAATATGGGTACTATATCCTTAAACAACACTTATTAATGGATCTTTTGAGCAGGATAAAAGTTCTAGCTAGGACCCACTTGCAAGGTTACGCACTGTTTATTTTGATATGAGGTCCCCATGTCGCGCTCATATGATTGTGATGCATGTGCCTGGTGTACCTTTATCTGACGGGTAATCATGATGAATAAAATGGGCTTCGTAAATTTGTATCCCAGAATCACTTTGATGGCATGCACTGCTCTCTCTTTCACAGCAGCAGCAGCAGCAGCAGCAGCAGTTGTAGTAGTAGTAGTAGTAGTAGTAGTAGTAGTAGTAGTAGTAGTAGTAGTAGTAGTAGTGATTGTTAATGGGGATCCATATATTTGACGTTGAAACTCCTGGTGACACGTATTTGTTTCTTTTCCCTTGGACTATTGGATAGAAACGATAAACCTCATTATGTCGTCTGTGTTGTGATCTTCACAACACAGACAACTGAGCTAGTGTTGGGGATTTATCCAGTTTTATGTTATATCTTACATATATAACAAATTGCCAATCAGTAACTTTAGTACCATCTACATATTATAAACGTAAATTTTTTAGTGGGAATATTTTCTTTTTGTGCTACGAGCCAAGCGTGACTGTAACTGCCGCTCTTTAAAACTTAAGATAGAGCTAAAAAAAAGTAATGTATAACGCTCATATATTTTAAAGAACTCCGCTATAGTGTGTGCATATTCTGAATACAAGCAGAATGCAGGATTCCAGGTCAATATCATTCTCCTTTCTTTCGTCTTGTACTTGTTCTTCTTGCGTTTTTTCTTCTTTTTTTTTTATCAATTGCTTTCTTACGTAGACACACGCTGACAACGGAAAAGACATTAGAAGTTTAAGTAAAATGGATTCTCTTTAGCACCGTATCAAAATTGGATTGTGAATTTTTTGAGCCTCTTGATAGCATACCTATTACGCAATAACGCTGATCGATGTACTTTGATTCATCAATTAACATGACATCATCACGGTATGAAGATTGAAATTATCAGGTCGCATACTTCAGATACCAAAACATAGCCATTCTAGAACAGAATGAAAAAAGAAAAGAGATTATACGGCGCCGAACATTCAGAACTGACGTGAGGAAGGCCAACATAACATGGGCCGCTGTAAAGATAACCGCAGCCAGCAAAAGACGGGAGCACGGGAGCACCGATACTGGCAAGCTTAGAATCCATTTCCGATTCTTCATACATGTTAAGTCTCTTTACACATTGCATACTTTCAGAAAAGTATAAATATCACGCAGTTCTATTTCTCCACCCTTGACATGTTGGATATTTATGTCTAGTAAAAAAAAAAACACATGTGATTATTACTTTTATGTGGGAGAGTACGTTCTTTGAGATAAGAAAACCAAGAAATACATTTATGTCTGTAACATAAGCCATTACAGTGACATGATATTGTTCCACCTCAACTACGTATTAAGCTCGTTAGAAGTTTAACTCGAACCACCGACCCTTAGCATCCCAATGGCGAATACTTCTTTCAAAGCCATGGGTCTAACGGGACAATACGAGATTGTGTCACATAATTTCTAAAGAGAATTTGAGGTAGATAGGAAGCAAAAAATTATCCAAATCTGGCTGTTTTTATTTCTTATACAAGTCAAAAATATTTATTTATAAAGAAAGGGGGAAATGGAAATTAAAGCTGGATATTATGATATTTCCAATTCAGGGGCATGATTATAGTGAACTAGTTATAACAGAAAATCGAAACCTACTCGTTAAATTTGGTCCACTTGGTGCCTTGTATTAGACAGAAGATTAAGTTGCGTATTCTGGGCTTCTCAAGAAATGCAGTTATTGCATGAGTGAAGGAAAAACTGAACTGGAGGGAGGTAGATCTGATGGTCCATCGTAATGCAAGTTATCGATTACACTACAAATCAACATTCAGTTATTAATCCGAGAATATTTGGAAGACATAAATGCGTGTAAAAGAATGAAAATTTCATTCAGTTGGTCTTTACTTGTGTGTGCTCGTCCGTGTACGCGCGTGTATATCTCTGTGCGTATGTGTGAATTATTTTATTAATAACGATGTATTTCAACTCAAACAGGTGATTCTTGTAGTGAAATATAAACTCAGATGCTAAGGTTTTGATTGATCGGTGCAAGAGATGTTAGAAAGAATGTTCCACTACATCAAGCAAAGAAGCGTAAATGTTTCACTTTGTATCAGTTTCCAACAGTGATTTACACATTAACTAGAATTTCAGTCCTGTCGATCGTTGCTGTTATTATAGCAACAAGTGAAATATTGAACGTAGGAATTTCTACAACGTGTTTGATTTATTTTTTGAGTGATTCAACTTGGCAGAAGTTTTTCAGAAAGCACCACATATCATATATTGGTCTCAAATGTTTGTGCAAGGCCAGCAATTTCGAGAGAGGAAGTAGTCGATTATATCGAGCCCAGTGTTTGACTAGTACTTATTTTCTCGACACCGAAAGGATGAATGGTAAAGTCGACTTCGGTAGAATTTGAACTTAGAAAATAAAGATGCACGAAATGCCACTAAGAATTTTGCCCAGCGTGCTTACGATTCTGCCAGCTCACCATCTTTCCATAAATATGTATATCAGATATTAAATGATAATAATCTGTCGAAGAGTTTTTCAAACACTTCATTAATTTTCGATGGTGATAATTGTCTTTCTATTTCTTCCCTTATGGCTCCTTTCGTCTGTTTTCATTTCAATATCTCAATAAAAGAAGGGTTTTGTTTCACTCAGCTGAATGACCATTTTGTTTTGTACGAAAATCGGGTTGATTCTTACCTGAATGTTTCCTCTCTTGGAAAACATTGGTGTATTCCTTTTTGATAAAAGGAATATAATTATGTAATCCACATGGAGTTAATGAAATTCCAATTTCCTGCTATCATCAAAAAATGCTTTGGTATTTAAATAAGGTTAATTTTTTTATCTTTTATTATTTGTTTCAGTCTTGAAGAATTTTTAGTTGAACGAATTGACCTCCAGTACATTTTTAAACCTGGTACTTATTCTATCAATCACTTTTGCCAAACCACTAAGTTACGGGGACGTAAGCACCCTAACACCGATTGTCAAGCGGGCGGGAGACAATCACAGACACAAAGACGCACACACACACACTCACACACACACGTACACACACACACACACACACACACACACACACACACA
>NC_068991.1:35629599-35634584 GCF_001194135.2 Octopus bimaculoides | reverse complement strand
TATATATATATATATATATATTATGAAGGGCTTCTTTCAGTTTCCATCTACCAAATCCACTCCCAAGGCTTTGGTCGACCCGAGGCTATAATAGGAAACACTTACCCAAGGTGCCAAGCAGTGGAACTGAACCCGGAACAATGTGGCTGGGAAGCAAGATTGTTATCACACACCCACGCCTGCATCTGTTAATAATAACTTTAAATAAGGGTTTCTGATGTTAACAAAAGCCAAAAATTTTTATGGAAGGGGCTTAGTCGATTTCATTGACCCTTGTACATGACTTGCTCCTTATTTTATCTGCTCCAGGTTACTTCAAATAATTATGATGATTACATTGTTTCAATGCCAAAATTTGTATAATAGAAAGGTTATTTGATTAATTCAGCTCTAGATACTCCGAGGGACAAAAGCAAAACCAATCTCGATAGAACCTGAACCTGGAACATAAAGAAAACAAACTATACAGTCCGACGTTCCGTGGTTTCCTCCAGTGCACAACTATTTACTATGACACCAATCGAAATAATATATGTCGCTTAAAATTTGAGAAGGAAACAGTGATGATTACTAACTTCAAATCGCTTCTTTATGAATTATTCCTGATATTATTAGTAAATTGATAAAAGCTAAAGAATAAAGAGCTAAATTCCATGAGAATTGATTATCTGTTTTAGCTCTTTCAATTTACTTAATACCGCAAATACTCTTGGAAAAGCATGAACGTCACAATTTCTATTTCTCTTGCTTTCAATGTGGTTGTTCACACATTAATGGATAATTTTGATTTCAAGAGATGAATCAATTAAATCTATGCGTGATAATACTACAACTATTCACATAAAACTACAACTACCCGAGTTGTAGGAGTGTGTATGTATGTATGTATGTATGTATGTATGTATGCGTGAAAGCATGTGTGCATGCATGCATATATGCATGTATGTATGTATGTATATATTTGTATTATAAAAATGAAAACAACTTGTGAATTTTGTTTAGTTTTAATCAAGACGTTTTAATTGGATTTTCAAATAAATTAGCAAATGTTGTGTTTTTCGTATAATTTATAATTAATGTTACATTTGATAATATCTGTAACGAAAATAATGCAAAAAATTATCAACTTCGAGGTTAACTCAGATGGAATTTTAAATTGCAAAGATTACGAAATAGCGTGTCCATGGTAATAGTAAAAAATAATGTCCTTGCTTACAATAAATTCATATTAACGTACAACCTATAACTGAGTTATCATTGTTCAAATTTTCACCTAATTGATAATCACTTGTCAACAATTGGTTTTGTTGTTTTTGTTGTGTTAGTTGTTATGGTTCTTGTATTCATTTAATATTGTTTTGTTTTGTCTCGGCACTTTGGATCCGTACTTCAAAGACAAAAAATCGCCGGAGTCCTCCTCAAGACTATTATTGATAGAGGGTGAAGGGTATCGAAACCATTTCGTATATTTGGTCTACCAGAAGTTTATCATTTATGCCACCGCAGTCGTTATTTTATGGGAATATCGGAGGTTTCCTTCAAGCGAATAATCTTAATTAGGAAATTTTCTTCCTTTCGCTTCAGTTTATATATTTCTAAAATAATGTGCATTAACAGCTTGAATCGGATTTTTTTTTTCTTTCAAATCTTGACTTTATCAAAAGCAAATTAATTATTTAGCTATGTGTCAAAAGTGTTTACCAGAAAGTATCATTTTTCGTTTGTTTGTTTGTTTGTTTTTTATTGCTTCAACAAAAGAACCGATAGATTCAGTTTATTTCTTTGAATATAAAATCTTAATTTCACCGACTATCATCGATTAATGTGATTATTTGCGATCTTGCTTTTGAGTATTACACAGTTAAATTTAAATTTTGGTTCTTCTGAAAATCATTTGCCCCACATATTACAAATAAAATAGGAATAATAGAACAAATATTAATTATCATGTATGTGTGTGCGCGTCTGTCTGTGTGAGCAGATGTATGTGTGTTTGTGTGTGTATGTGTGGTGGGTGTGGTTATGAAAGTGGCAGTTTTGTTGTTGTTACTGTTGTTAATATAATCATGTTTTAACAAGTCGGATCAGGAAGAAAGGAATGTGTCCATTACTCTTAGAAATCCTCCAAGACCAAAGCGGTGGATATTATAAACGTTCCTTTTGAAGCTTTGTAAGTCAACACCTGCAGCAAAGATATGAGCAGAAAAGGAAACCCAGAGGGCGGGCGTTCTGAAAAGGAATGTCTTGAATTAGTGATTAATGCAGGACTTGCGGGGTTTGACACAGCAAGGGTGATGAGAAGAAGAGAAATGAATGGAATGGAAGTGCTTGAGTAGAGGTAGCATAAGCCCAGCCAGCTCCGAGGTGCTGAGTCCATCATAGTAGTGGTAGAAAAGGTAGATAGAGAATACAACGTACTTGTGGGTCAGAAGCTAGAATATCTCTGTAACTTTAGGCCAATTAGACGGATGGCTCTTTTCGCGATGCATCTCTGTGCATAGCTGCAGCAGCAGCAGTCCTACACTTGAGAGTAATACTCCAATATGAGTCTCATCTGAGTTTTGTAGAATATGAATAATTGTTGAGGTATGAAGTACTTTCTGGCCCTGAAGAGAAAAGACACGTGTTACGATACAGTCATAGTTACGTTAAGAAAGTGCATTTGCTAAAAAATATCCTATGATAGTGTTGTTGTCATTGTTTGTGCCTTCTCGAGCCATGCCTGGCTCATAAGGGCCGGTTTCCCGGTTTCATTGGCGTGCAGGTTCCCTACCTGGACGGGACGTTGGTCCGTCACAGGTGAGCTGCTAGAAGCAGGAGGAAAGAGTGGGAGAAAGTTGTGGCGAAAGAGTCAGCAGAAGTTAGCCATTACCTTCTGCTGCAGCCGCGTAGAGCTTAGGTGTTTTGCTCATAAACACACACATCGCCCGGACTGAGATTCGAATCCATGATCCCTCGACCGCGAGTTGCTGCTTTAACCACTAGGCCATGTGCCTCCACTTCAGTGATAGTGAGAGCCAACAATTGCAACGAGTCTTAGATTTTGAGCGCTCTAGTTAAGTACTGTCTGCGATTAAAATGGGGTAAGGGGTGGATGCGTGTGTGTATATATATGGCAAAGGAAAGAGGGAAGATGGAATATACGAGAATTTATTAACCCCGACAATTATTTCAACACATCTAGCATCGATCCCTCATGGGTGGGACACTCAACAATTGGTTCAGGAGCATACGCCGGTGCAGATGTATCTTGTCAGGTGTTAAATAGATACAACTCGTTAAAATAACTGTTCCTTAATGTAACTTCTCGTTTCGTAGAAAGAAAAACAGCCAGACGGAGAAAATATCTTCATTTATATAGAAGACCAAAAATAAAATCACAGATGACAAAAAGAGAAACGAACACGCAATACAGCAAGAAAAGTATTAAAAATAATCGTTAACAAATATGAATGTATAAACGCCCTTGGACAAGCTGCATGGCGCGATTACACTCGCTCATACAAGCATCCGCGAAAATGCGAGCATACGCACAGGTGATGTTTGGTGCACTCATGATCACAAAGCGAGTTAACTATCTACTGGGTGTTTGTAAGAATGGAGAGGTTAAAAGTAAACTTAAGTCATCCATATCTTAAAGTAAATTAAATTATATCAACGGTTACTCAAAATTCATTCCCACTGCATTGTGCGAACGAGCATTTCAGAAATTCTATTAATGATCTTCTCGTAAGTCCACAGAATAGACAGGATTCCTCGGAGCAGAAACAGCATCTCCTGGAAATTATATTGTATGATTTCGCGTACCTTACTATGGACCAAGTTATGCTGTACTTCATTTTATCCTTATTTATGTTCAGTATGTTCCCTGGTATGTGCGAGCTTTTCAGGAAATACTGAAACATACTGAACTCCAGAATGGAGATTTTCGGGCTGTGCTTGCATTTCAAGAACCACATAATAACGATAATAGTGGTATTAGCGATAATATTTACACCACGGCTGGAAATTGATTGCTGATGAAAGTGGGAGATAAGTCCTACCTTCTACCCTCACAACCGACAGGTGGCGTAACTGAAGGAGGACGACATAGCTGTAAGCCGATAACCACCAGAAGAGGGAGATAACCCCATTGTTTGTATCCGGTTCGTTTCTCCCTCCATGCTTTAAAGAGACCATAGACCAACATGTATTAGGGTCTGATGATATGCCATAAAGATACTCTTTATGGCGAGAAACCCAGGATAACGCTATAAACAGGCCTTCACCAGTAATATATATACATATATGCATGCACACATACAAATATGTATGTATATAATTGAGTGCAATTAACAGTTTAATATTGATGTACAAGATTATTCTTTCATTTACATATTAGATAGAATGCTTATTCACATTCTGATTTTAATGTGGAAAATACCACGGAAAAATTAGAGGACATCGCTAAGCAGACAAACCCATGCGTTAATTATAAAATTATGACTGAATTCCTTGTGAAATACTTCTCAAGTCTTTAAATGGTTTTGTTCTCCGTAAAAAGTACCCTTCTATTAGTTTTGTCGCTCACTTACAATCTGATTGTATCTATACTATAAAAGGCAAATCTACTCTGTGTGTGTGTATGTTTAAAATTAATACATTTACACAATTCAAAATTTCTTCGATTAAACAATCGCAATTAATATTCTAAATACAAGGTCACTGCGTCATTTTTTCACTCCAAAAATTTCCTAATAATGAATAAAATCCGTAAAACTACGGAGGTAAACATTTTCTCCCTAATAAAATCTAATTTCCTCTTTCTATAACAACCTTCACCTTTTATTCCGCACATGAAATGCCACCTATACACTTACATACAAATACACAGATACATGCAAATACCTGTCACTTAGAAGAAGCTGCGATCAGATTCCTACATCCATTTGCGTGATGGCATCAATAATGACGCTGACCCAAGAAACATCGGCAAAATGTGCATC
>NC_068991.1:35628700-35629431 GCF_001194135.2 Octopus bimaculoides | reverse complement strand
ACGTAAATACACACATATATATGTACCTATGGTTACCAATGACCTCATTCTAATTGGCGGGAACTAAGCCCTAACAGAGAAACGAAAGAAAAAGAGAGTTAAATAAATATTTTCCCCTGTAACACAATGTCATTTCCTCTTTCTATAACAACCTTCACCTTTTATTCCGCACATGAAATGCCACCTATACACTTACATACAAATACACAGATACATGCAAATACCTGTCACTTAGAAGAAGCTGCGATCAGATTCCTACATCCATTTGCGTGATGGCATCAATAATGACGCTGACCCAAGAAACATCGGCAAAATGTGCATCCTCCACTCAACATATACAGGGGGCCACAATACATACACGAGCGAACACAAGACGTTATGACTTTCGTTCAGCACTATGGACTCCCTGATTTATCCATCACGTTTACATATAACCCCAAGTGGGTTGAGGTAACACGGGAACTTCTCCCACACCAGCAGTACTGCCATCGGCATGATCTTATTGCCAGGATTTTCAAGCAGAAGCTGACTAGGCTAATTGATTTCATCAAAAAAGGGCAGGTGTTTAGTCCTGTTAAGTGTCACATGTATACTGTTGAGTGGCAGAAGAGAGGGTTGCCACACGCACACATTTTGGTTTGGTTGGTCACCAAAATAGACCCTACACTTATAGATGAAACCATCAAAGCAGAAATCCCAAACCCCACTGTTGACCGACAGCTGTACGACAT
>NC_068991.1:35624691-35627397 GCF_001194135.2 Octopus bimaculoides | reverse complement strand
AAAGACTCTACAGTTCCCATGGGAGGCATAACACTTCTTCTTTCAGGGGACTTCAGGCAAACACTGCCAGTTATTCCCAAGGAGAATAGAGCTGGTACAGTACGTGCGTGTCTTAAGTCATCTGCATTGCTAAGACATAGTTACAATTGTGAGAACAATAAAACAGCTTTTTCAGGGCCACCTCACATTCTATTGTTACCCACTTCTCAGAGTGCTGCAGTGCTCTAGGCAAGGCTTTCTGTCCAGTTGCAAATTGATTGGTTGGTTTTCAACTTATAGCAATCTTTCCCTCAATAATCATAATTGAGTAGAATCATCAACAGTACTTTAAAACAATTAAGCCCCGAGCAACGCCGGGCACTTCTGCTAGTCTAATATAAAACTCAATCCCAATTCAGAGAATAAGTTTTACTTTATTCTTATTGATTCATGGGGTTTGGCTTAGTCTTCCAACTGAATCTGTGGTAAAATGGCAATTTTCTAGTCACTAAATGATAGATTAAAATATACAAAAATGGATATCACTTTGGCGTTTATATTGACATCAAAGAAGGAAAGTTGAATTCGGTGGGTCCCAAGAGACTCTAAACTGTTTACTTTAAATTACCTAAGAACGTTTTCTTTTTGTTTCTTTTATTATATGTTCACAAGCAAACATTTGTTTTTTTAAATCGCTAGTTATATCAATCTACCAACACAAAGTATATCTGTCAACAAACAAAAATTACTTCTTCTAAGAACCAGACAGCATAAAGCATCGAATCTATCTGCTTCACAGTTATATGCTTTTTGAAATATTGAACATTCATAGTGACAATCTAAACACCTTTATTATTTTCTTCACATCAATAATTTCTGATTTATAAAAGTAGGCATTTGTTTTAATATATATCATTGCATTTAGTGTTAACATTTACGTCACAAATTGTACACAAATAAATTTATCAAAGCAAAATACGTCATAATCTTGCAATTTCTAATCGTTGATATATTTTGAAAATATTACCCATACAGGAGCACAATGCCAGAATCTTTTGAAAAGCTGGAAGATTTATATTTAAAATAGAAGTAGAAATTGGAAAGTGGAACTTTTCATATGAATATTAATGATGTCAGTGGAAAGAAATGACTTCCACTTGAAGTAGAAGTCGGGTCGGTAACTTAGATATTGCTCTACGAATTGAATGTAGGGTCCTTCAAATGAAATTGTCAAAGAAAGAATAAAACACGAATTGAATCAGTTCTGAGATGGTAATAGCAATAAACTGGTCCATGTGATTGTATCCATTCTGGTAATGCAAGTTAATCTGTTTTGCTTTTGCTATATATCTGCCTTAACAGGCTCAGATCTGGAACATGCTGTTACATTCCGCTGCACAGAGCGTCCTTAGGTGGCATAATTTGAAAAAAAATACCCCGAGTTAGCAACTTAAATTTGACCCTCAGTTAAAACCATTGCACTTCATTTCGGTTACTGGATGTTCAACGTTCAATGAATGAATTATAGACGGCAATGATTTCGTTTATTCCTATAAGATTATTAAACATCTTACAGGCGAAACAGTAATGTTTTATTAAAAGTAGTTTATGATTGAATCGTTAGTTACTGGAGAGTTTACAGCTCTCAGTTAAAAAATTATCATTATCGGTCCGTTAAAATGATGGTGAGTCCATTTGCACTAAGTGGCTCTTCTTCATTTCATGTGATGTATCTAGAAATGGTCAATCTGGCAGGACCTCTCTTTCTCTGAATGGTTACAACGGAAAAGGCTAAATTCATCACACTCGCAAAATATTCCTTATATTACTGTACTCTCACGTCTGACGCCGGTCAGAGGGCTATATAATATTTGTACAATGTCCTTGAAGTTTTAGATACAGACATGCGCCGATATATATGACAATGTCTGAACAGCGAGCCTTCAGCTGACAATCTAACTAACAATTTATTCAATCAATGACAATTCCTAAATAAGATTAAACAATATATTGGGGGTAACTGTCTAACTCCAGACACTATATGCTGAGTTTTAACATCATCAATAAATGGCTCGTTTTCCCGAACGTTAATAATACTAAGAGGAACAACAATATGTGTTAACCTGCCTTTTGTGTAATGCAAAGAGAAATAACTCAAATAAAGAAATACACAGGTAGTAGTTACGGCAGTGGTGGCGGCGGCAGTGGTAGTGACTTTGGTATTGATGAGAAATGAGATAATATGCAGGGAGAGAGAGAATGAGGGTGAGAGAAAAATCGAGAGGTGGAACTAGCAGAATCAATGAAACGAACGAGAGAAAAAGAAAGAAAGAAAGGAAGAAAGATAGAAAGAAAGAAAGAAAGAAAGAAAGAAAGAAAGAAAGAAAGAAAGAAAGAAAGAAAGAAAGAAGTAAAGAAAGAAAGGAAGACGATTCTAAGAAACCGGTGGCTTAGTAAAAATAGAAAAGTAAACACACAAAGGAAAGAGGATGGCAGTAATATAGAGATATAAACACGAAATGGCAGAAGAAGGAAGAATATCAAGAAGTAGCTAAGTTTATGATGTCACTGCGCCTTTAGTTAGCTCATTCTTATATATCTTAAATATACCAACTGAGGATGACACTAGGCAGCCCAAAATCTGAATGTTCTTTACTCAACACACTAATTGATATATACCCACTAGTCCCCACCAAAATTACACGCACACATATATATATACATATA
>NC_068991.1:35621704-35623546 GCF_001194135.2 Octopus bimaculoides | reverse complement strand
ATATATATATATATAAGATGAATGAATGTAAAAAGGCATATATAAAAAGTATATATTGTAGACAATTCAAAATTATCCACGAATATATCAGTGGCCAGAACATGCAATCAAAAAATATTTCATAAAAGAAGAATGCAATAATTGCGAAACATCACAATTATAACAGACAGGGTTAAAAATAAATAATAAAACTCTCAAGTTAAAAAAGGTGATAAGTGTATCACAAGGACTACAGCTTTCCGAGGCGTTTCTTAAAATTTTCCTTTCAATACTATTTAGGTGGACGTTTAAACCATGTAAGTAATCAAATGTTGCCAACAAAATACTATTTCAAAAGAAATTTTCATCTTCCTGAAGTAGATAAATTGATTACTATATTCGATTGATTTGACTTCCCTCGTACAAAAGACGGAACCTTGCATGAAACCATAAAAATTATCATTAACTAGAGTGAAGTGATATGACAGAAACGGTGGATTCAGAATAAATGTCCTATAACGTCTAGTTTTATCGCTCTATATTCAAAGTTCAAATCCTCTAACATCGTTAAAATGAGTTCCAACCGTGGACTGGAGTCGCTTCGATCGACCTCTTCAACACTACTGATATATTGCCTTGAACTAAGTCAAATAAATATTATCTGAGTGGACCAACACTAATTTAGATTGCTCATACTCAACTTGTATACGCTCAAACATTTATAGTATTAATTAACAGAAATAGTATGCCCCCACGCTAGATCATTACAAGCTTATTATATACATACAGAATAACTTTGTCGTTCAGTGATATCCTTTCAAGAAAGCTTTGAATAATTGTCTTTTCTAGTAAAATGGCAACCACATTTTTGTTGTTATTGTTGTCGTTTATTGGAGTTTTTGGTGTGTGAACCGACGGAATAGTTGGGGCTTTTACATCGAAAACAACTTAAAGTCATTTAACTACGGTTACATAAATAAGAAACATAAAAGAAAAGAATTGAGATGATGATAATGATGATGACGACGACGAGAAAGAGGAAGACGATGACGATGAGGACAAAGTGGTGGGGGCGGCGGGGGCGGTGGTAGTGGTGGTTACCATGATGATCATGATCATGCTGGTCAAGATCATGACCAAGATCACCTGACCAAGATCATGATCGTGGTCACGGTGAACATGAAAGAAAGAGAAAGAAAAAGACAAAGAATTAAAATAACAAAAGAACAACTTTAGCCATCTCTTTTGAAGCATTCATGGTTTGTGGCTTCTTTTTAAAAGTCCCTGTTAACGATCTTCTAATGACAATTTGCAATGGATTCCAGTCTCTGCTTGATTGAAAGATTTTGGTCTTTTATTACCCTCTCCAAACAATGATATTAGCATATTATATTCGACGGCTAGACTACCCTAAATGGTCTCATTAAAATAGAATCAGTCATCTGTTGACTAAAACGACGTCTGTAAGTAAATTTGAAATGGAACGATTTACTTTCAACTAAAAGTCAAACAAATCGCCATTGGTTGTTAGTCACGGAAATAACAGCATCACACGACAAACTGAACACTTGTAAGAAATTAGAAATCAAATAGCAAAAGTAAATATACAAGGTTAATTAAAGTCAAATTAGTATAAACAAATAATGGTACGTTGATGTGTGCTCAAATATATTAATACATATATATATATATATATATATAGACCAGAGTAAATACATAAATGCGAAGCAAGGTGGAAAGAATAGTACTCAAATACCAGAGGTAGAGTAATATGCTTTATTAAAATGCAGCAAAAATATCACAAAAACTGTTGCTCAGAGTTTCATGTTTCCGTTCGTCGTCAGAGTTTCACGTTTCCGTTTT
>NC_068991.1:35620481-35621258 GCF_001194135.2 Octopus bimaculoides | reverse complement strand
TATATATATATACATATATACATATACATATGTATGTATATGTGTGTGTGCATGTTTGTGTACATATATATGTGTATGTATAAAGGGAGTAAGATAAATACATACACATATACACACACATATATATATATATATAAAGAATGAAGGTGATGGCATTACATTTATTACATGGTTTACAATCGTTTCAATAACGTGTAGGCGACAAATCAAGTATCATATAAGAAGACATGGTTGAGAACAGTAATATAACCGCGTAGCCGCATCCTTATATAATACATATTATGCAACAATCTCCATAATCACATAGCCATAACTGGAAAAACGAATATAATACAATTACAAATTGGCTATTTCACTTTTAAAGGTAAGACATCACAAGGTAATAGGAGTTTCCTCTAGATTCCAGAAATAGTATCACATGCTAGAGTTTCCGCAAGAGAGTGTGTGAACAGATCAGTTGTATTTTTTATATACTAATCAGACATGCTCCATTCATCAATTAATTCAAACTGTTTAGACATTACTCTATTTCTTTAAAATGCCATAAACCTAATTAGTTTTGGTAAATCAGCATTGAGCTGTCAGGGTTCAGGTTATAGGAAATGATTTATTACCTATACACGCACACAAACTGCATATACATCTCCACACAAACAAAGCAATACATACTCATACCTGTTTACAAACACATACCGCATATACATGTGTGTGCGTGTGTGTGTGTGTGTGTGTGTGTGTGTGTGTGTGTGTGTGTGTGTGTGTGTGTGTGTGTGTGTG
>NC_068991.1:35609549-35619943 GCF_001194135.2 Octopus bimaculoides | reverse complement strand
ATATATATAAAGAGAGAGAGGGGGGGGCGAGAAAGAAAGATAGAGAAAGAAAGAAAGAAAGAAAGAAAGAAAGAAAGAAAGAAAGAAAGAAAGAAAGACAGAGAGATACAAAAAAGATGTTGATCTATTTTCGAACGCAAGGACAGCGTTAGAACAGCAGAAACATTGAGTAACTTACCCTTACAAAGCGGAAAAAATTGTCAACATGGCTGTTTGATGATAATTTTTTTCGCTTCGTAAGGGTGATTTACCCAATATTTCTGCTGATTTAACGGCGTCTCTGCGTTCGAAAATAAATTATCATCTTATTTGTATCTATAAACACATTTCGGCGCTTTCGAACACACCTGTTTAATATATGAGCTTTGCTTGTTCGCCAGTAGGCTGCAAATTTGGCGTGGTAGAGATGACTCCATCAAAGCGCTTGGTGTTAGAAGTCCTGAAGGTCATAGACAGGCGAGACAATGCACCCCAAATCCCATTTAGGTGCGATGGACATTGATGTTTCACCATTTTTGTAGCTTACGAACATCACGTACCTGAACCGAATTGGGGTGAACTGAATCGTCAGACTAGTGTTGGGGACGGCGGTGGAGGTCTCGAGTGTGTCAGTTTTAAATGACATACGGCATAGAGAATAAAATACAAATTCTGCAAGTCCAAAAAGTGACAAAGGAGAATTGGTCAGGCACCGGCATGGAATTGTAGTTGCACTGCGATCTGGAGAGTATGGAAGCCATCTCTGACCTGATCAACATACCTAATGCAACTCAGTTATTTGTAGCAGTAGAGAGCAGAAAGCCAAGATGCCACATTTGTAGCGAAACAAACCATTTAAAAGCTTTCTGCCCCATGCAAAAACAATTTTTTAAACCCCGCTACTGCAGACACCTCTTAGTCAACAAAAACAACAGCAGCAACACCAACAACAACAACAGCATCAGTGCGACAAGCAACATCATCCAAAACTAAAACAACAACAGCATCAACAGAAAGTGCAACAGGAGAAATCTATTCAACAACATCAGCACCGCTACAATACCCAAGAAAAAACTATAGCAACACCTACACTATTGCAAGCAAGGGAACCCATACCCTCACCAGTCAACCAGACCAACAGCTTAGAAATGCGCAATTGTGCAGACATATCCCTCCCACTGCAACAGACTTTTCCGACTGCGAAAACCCGTCTAACGAGGAACACAGTCTTGGAAACCTACCAGAATGGATCCTGGTGAAAGAAAACAAGGAGAAAATTAGAAACTGAAAAGTGCGGTGCAAGACTAAAAACAAAGAGATTAGGGGAGGGGACACAGAAACCAACAAGCTATCACAGCCTCACACACCCTACATCAACGCAATTATAAGCGTCTCCAATGCTGCAAATACCACCAACATTACAAACATTTCAACAAATGAAAACACATAGCAATCGAGACCAATGCGAACGGCACTTCCAAGGTATTACTAATTGTAATAGACACAAACAAGAACTTAAGAAAACATTCAGAAATATACAGGCATTACTCTAAATGAATCCATCGCAACCCCGCACGACACCCCTATTCACATAAAACTTATAAAAACAACTAAACAAACTTATAACAAACTGAAAGCAAAATACATTATTTACATTTGACGAATATTTGTCCTCATCTTGTTTGTTGTTAACACAACGTTTCGACTGATATACTCTCCAACTTTCATCAGGTGTCTTGGGGAAATTTCGAACTTGGGTTCTCATTCCTAAAGTATTTTTCGATGTTATTATTACTATTATTATTATTCAGGTCACTGCCTGGAATCGAACTCGGAATCTTGGGGTTAGTAGCTACTCCTATCTGCACTTGGTTTGCTTAGGAGGTTATTATGTCCTAGCATATGTGCTGCTTCTTTTAGTGTTTGCATTTTCCAGTGGTGTTCTCTGTCTATTATTTTAACTTCATCCCACAGGAAGGGTCTCCGTTTTTCCATACATGATCATCTATACTCGATTTATCAATATCTCCTCGTGTCACAGCTTTGCGATGTTCGTCTACACTTATTTTGAGGAAGCGGCATTTTTCGCCTTTGTATAACCTATCACAGCTGCATGGGGTGGAGTACACACAGTCTTTGGTCATATTGTCTTCTATTGGTGGTTTTACTCGAAGGAGATATTACGCTTGAATATTCTCGTGATGTCATATGGGCCGCATATCTTTTGTAACTTTTCGGAGAGGCCTTTCACATAGGGTAGACAGACTGTGGTCAGTTTATGAGTTTCATCCTCTCTTTTCTTCATAATTGGAGTGGATAGTATGTTTTTGGGGTAGTTGTTGTTTAATAGGTTGTTACTTAGCTTGATCATTTCTTCGTGGGGTGTATCAGGATCGCTACTTAAATTCTTTGCTCGATGTTTTAGGCACTGAGTAATCCATCTCTTTACACTGTATGGATGGTGAAAATTGAAGTTGAGGTATCGTCCAGTGAAGGTTGGCTTGCAGTATACGGATGTCCTGGATTTATACTTGGTGCGTGTTATTAATACGTCCAGGAATGCTAGCTGATTGTCTTTTTCCTTTTCCATTGTGAACTGTATGGATGGCTTTATTGAGTTCACGTGATCTAACAGTACTTGGAAATCTTCAAGAGTAATACAACACTTCGCAAATATCTCCTTCGAGTAAAACCACCAATAGAAGAGACACAATGTGGAAATAAATCCACAATTCGGTCTTTGGTGGATCAAGATGGATGCACGATACTTGAGCAAGAGCAGATTGCGCGGCATTTCAACAGCTCTTCGCCGAGCTGCTTGGGACGAATGACAGTCCGGAACGCAGGATAGACTTCAGTACCTCGACGGCATGCCACGACTCTCGGCAAGGGGGTTGGGGCGTTGAGAAATGCCGATAACAGCCTCGGAAATACGGGATGCGACGATGAGCTGCATGGAGGGCAAATCACCTAGTTTGGATGGTCTTCTCTACAAGCTTTACTTTTATACGCCAGATTTGTTTTGCGGCCTTTTATCTACCCCAGCCGACAGCTTCCATAAGTTGAAGAGCGGAGACACAGCTGAAAAAGGACTTGATCAAGGGGTATCAAACAGAAAATTTGGGAGCTATAACGCTGCAGAATGCAGATTTAAAAATTTTGGACAAGGTGTTCGCAAAGAGGTTGGCGCTTGTCGTCGAGAAGCTGATTGGTGATGCGCAAACATGCGCCATTCCAAGTACATCAGTCCACGACAACCTCCATTTCATGTGAAACATCATAAACAGGGTGGGTAAAGAATCTGGCATAGGTGGGGCCCTGATCAGTTTGGATCGACCTAAAGCCTTCGCTAGAGTTGACCACCAATACTTAGCGGCTGTTCTCATGGCTGTTGATTTTGGTCCCGTTTTCCGCGGCTGGTTAGCTTCAATTTACAGCGACATCTGCTCAGTAGTTCGGACGAACGCTTACCTATCGGAACCATTCAGCATTATGTGTTTGGTCCGCCAGGAGTGTCCACTCACGTCTCTTCTGTATGTACTGGCTCTAGAGCCACTACCGTTGAAACTGGAGGCGTTGAGAGGCATCCCGCGTGAACGAGGTCGTGAGAGAACCGTGAGAGACGCAGACGGCGTCACCATCATAGTCTCGAACACCAAGCACATAGACATGGTTGGCACTACTCCAAAAGAATACGTGGAGGTAACAGGAGCAATAATTAACCAAAAATTAACCAAAAAATGTCAGTGGACCTGCAGATCAACAGCTGGAGAAGCTGGTCCATGCTGTCTAATTACGTCGTGGGTTGCTGGACGGAGAAACTGGTTAAATTGCTCTGGGTCTGGTTTGGTCCAGATTTTCTGGCGGAAGAGACAAGGTGACGAGCTGAGTGACCAGTCTCACCCATAAATGGGTCGTGGGAAAGCTATCCCTGAAAGATTGGGCTGAGATGGCGAATGCTTAAATCGGTTCCGTTATATATTACCGCTTGACCGTCATTCCACTAGTCAAGCACTCCTTTTGCTGTCGACACCCGCTGAATGGAAAGTTGGGCATACCGAGGCTGCTGATGCGTAGACATGCGCTGAGGATACGACATCTCCAGCGCTTCCGTCACTGTAAGCATGTATGGTCACCGTTTGTCAGACAGGATTTTCCTCAGCTCGTCCTTTTACAGGACTGGATCTAGCGTAGACCGAGGCAGGGCGTCTGGTACCGAAGGTGTATGTATCTTTTATCTTTTACTTGTTTCAGTCGTTTGACTGTAGGACACCGCTTTGAAGCGTTTTTGAAGCGGTAGGATTTTGAAGGGTTTTAGTCGAACAAATCGACTCAAGGACTTATATTTTTAAGCCGAGAACTTATTTCCATCGGTCTCTTTTGCCGAACCACTAAGTTACGGGGATGTAAACACACCAACAGCGGTTGTCAAGCCGTGGTAGTGGGACGAAGATATATATATGTGTGTGTGTGTGTGTGTGTGTGTGTGTGTGTGTGTGTGTGTGTGTGTGTGTGTGTGTGTGTGTGCGTGTGTGTGTGTGTGTATACATATATGCGACGGGCTTCTTTCAGTTTCCATCTACCGAATCCACTCACAAAGCTTTTGATCGGCACGAAGCTATAGTAGAAGACAGTTGCCCAAGGTGCCACATAGTGGGACTGAACCAGGGATCATGTGGTTGAGAAGCAAGCTTCTTACCACACAGCCACGCCTGTGCCTACATATATATGTATGTGTCTATGTATGCATGCATGCATATATGTATGTATGTATGTATTCATGTATATTTCTACCTCTTCATATCGGTGAAAGTGTCACGTAGTGATCGAAATTCTGGCATTTGAGTCGATTACTGGAATAGTTTTTGGACATAATTTTGGGTAATGGTAGGAATTAAAGATGACATTTCAAGCTAATGGAATTCCCAGCGGTTTTGCAGTTCTCACGCTGCTTACAGATTTAAGCAATATATATGTGTGGTAGTTAGTGCTCAGTTATTGCCGAAATATAATCAAAAGCTCTCCAGACTTGGGCTGTAGAGTTTGCATTTTGGAAGATTTGGCTGCCAATTTTCCTAGTTCGTGAAACTGCATAGAGGCTTCTAGAATTTTAAATGTTTTCCACCAGCCACTCAGTTCTGTAACAGTAATAACTCTCAAACTGTCAACATTTTAGCCAGAATATCAGAGACCAATCTAATCAGCCATTACATGGGTCCATTTTACTTAAGCATTTTACCTATATTTTAAAGAAAGAGGAAATTGTGACTGTCAGGCCTTGTGAGGGAAATGAAACTGCATCAACCAATATAGATTTGAGTTCTTAACACATCAGAGGATTTTGTTGTTGTCTTTTCTTTACTTTTCTTTTTTTTTTTTCAATACTCCTGGTCATATTCTCCTGAAACTTTGTAAGGCAACTAAAATTATCGAAGTACTTACAAAATGCAGCTTGGACAGTGTCTTTTTATTGATTTGACCTGTGCCTTTATTTTACGGACAGTATCTATTAACTGGCGTTCAGCTGTGCCTTTATTTTATGGATAGGATCTATTAATTGGTGTTCGGCTATGCCTTAATAAAACGATTGACCAGTCCTTGCTATACGTATTTGGTTCACTTTTTTATAATATCGGTTGTTTCCAAAAGTGGTACGAAGATCAATTCTTTAGCATTATCAATATTCTTTCGAGCTAAATATATATATATATATATATATATATATATATATAGAGAGAGAGAGAGAGAGAGAGAGAGAGAGAGAGAAAGAGAGAGAGAGACAGAGAGAGACAGAGAGAGACAGAGAGAGAGAGAGGTGCAGGTGACAGGATGGGATAAGTTCTACAGCAAAAAACAACCCCACAGAAACACTTGTAGCACCGGACTAATTGGAAGTACTTTAATGTAGCCATGCCGATCGAATTTCGATGACACGCGGTAGGAGCTGGTTTAAATCCTACAGTATACTTAGCAAAACTAGTGAGCACTGTTGTTTCAGCTTAAGCTTATAACTATAACATTTCACTTACTGAACACCGTTAAGAACGATTCATATGCCATACTTCCAGTTTATTTTCCTGTTGCAATTGTTGACGAAATGAACACTAGTAGTACTTCACGGAAGCTAACTGCGTGAGTTCCATCAGTTTTATGCTAACTATCCCAGGCAGTGCATTTATCTCACTCCCTTATTTGTGCACAACAGCTAAGGAGGTGACCGGTGTTTTCCTCTTAGGTATGTTGTTTCCTATTCCTCACACAACCAAATCCCACAACTCCAGATTCCTTGCACTTCCCCAAGAACTGAAGAAAAAATACCTATTTCTACTAGGTGATTGCTTTTACACACTACTGCAGCTCCTACAATATGGTAGGGTGTGATTTAAGGAAGATTTAGAGGCGAGAGAAGTGAAACAGGAAATACTGAGGGCATAGTAAAGGGGCATTTCTTAAAGCACTCATAAAATAAATTATTTATACACCCAGAAATTTGAAGCTACTCGTAAAACTACTGTCATTTTCTTTATTTCATTTTATATCTGTATACTATTTTTCTGTTCGTTAGTTTATAATTTTATTTTACTTATTTTGTTGGTATTTCCTTTCATCTACTCCATGAGATTTTACTTTCTAAAAAAAAAAAAAAAGTATTGCGACTATATTTCGTCACCAGCCAATATAATGTAATTTTCATCACTCTATGGATATGTCAGAGCAATATTTGGCAATATTTATCCGAAGAAGTTTTCGTATCAGGTCGATATTTTTTATTTCCGCCTGAATACGTAACTCAGACAGTTCATGATCAATATTGTGTGACCTCAGTTCTTTTTTTATACGTGTTGTTCTACATTTTTCTCCTTCAAATCGAGTCGTATCAGTGATCATATTTCGTTTATCGCCTGAAAACATTTCAATTTATTCATACCATTAACACCTTTGGAAATGCAAAGACACCATCACGACCCATTTTCGTATTTTAACATCATACTACCTTATAACTATGTATGAAATATTATTAAGGTGAGCATTGTAGATATAAAAGAATTTAGCTCGTGATTCGGTTTCGCTTTTAAATTGAAACCGTTTCTCTTCATTTATATCACAAATACCTTTGGTAAAGCTATGGGCATCAAAACGTTCTCCACTCCTCGCATTATAGTCTTTAGGTGTGTGAGGATATGAAAGTAAATGTCACACATTTACTTGTCACTATTTTCCTGAAAACACACTTTCGTTTTCTAGTCGCTAACATCGCTAGGAAAAGTTAGAAATGTGAATGCGTGGCATTCAGATATATGTCAGGTGTATTCATTATATAAATGAATCGAAACTCAATATAGTGATGTTGATTCAATCGATTATAGGACACCCCTTTAAATATCTGGTCTTATGCTAAAGTAGAAAAAATAATTTAGTAACAAAATTAATGCTGAATATAGCCGGCTTGTTTAGTGTATGCATAAACAAACAGTAGAAGTTTTATGCCGTTAAGAAAGGAAAGAATTTTAACAACCCTCCATCGAATAGAAAAGAAATTTCACCAGGATATTCTGATATATAAATTGGAACGTCATGTTACAATAAGTGATAGGTGTGTCATTTTAGAAAAAAAGGTATGGCATGTGAACGAGAGAACCTGTGATGAATCTTTAATTGTAGGCACTTCACAAGTTGAGCTTTTTAGAAAATTTTTTAACTAAACTTATTAAGTCTGGAGGCTGTAGTTTATCGTATGCTTACAAAGTTGATGAAACTGGTTTGTTCTATGTTGTTATTCCCGAAAATATATTGGGTTAAAAACACGAACATAGAACTCCTGGTGGAAAATTAAATAAAGAGTGAATTTCTGCCTCATTGTTTGTAAATGTTTGTATCACAAGAAATTCATGGTTATAGGGAACTCGAAATAACTATCTCAAAAATATTACGAATCGATTAGCTGAAATATTCACCAAGTCAAAGAATGAATGATTGACTTCAGGGGGCTTTTCTGGCTGGCTCGTCAACCACTTCTTGATGTGAGAAGATTTGGGACAGATGTTCTAAAAATGTCCTCCCTTAATTGAAAGCTATTGTTGCATCTTGACAATGTCACTGCTTTATTTAATGCTGAGATGTTAGTATTGATGGCAAAATTTTTAAAAATATCATTTTTACATCTTCACTTATTCAACCAATAGATCAAGGAATAAATGTTACCTGTAAGAGGATGTATAAGAAGAATATTTTTGAAGAAATGAAGAATGTATTGGGAAATAGAGAAGATGCAGAAAAAGGTAAAAATTGAGCCCAGTAAACTTTAGAATCTACGGAGCCTACAAAATTACGTCTTTACTTTTTAAAATATTATATAAAGGGACCATAATGCGAAGAATAATTCCAAAGTACGGCTTGTCTTTGTCATAATTAAGTGCTGAATATTAATAGGTACGATCCAGTGAGCCGTGAGAAAAAAGTTGACAATAAATGCATGAGATAAAAATACAATAATCTTTCAAATGTGTGTGTGTGTGTGTGTGTGTGTGTGTGTGTGTGTGTGTGTGTGTGTCACCTGAGCAAATCAACGTCTCCCGGAAGTATAGTACTGAGAAGACAGTAAGAGGAAATATGGTTATTTAGCCATTGGATTTATTAAGTGATCAGGCAAGGAATGCATCTCAGACCAAGAAATGCATCTCAGGCGGGTTGTGCTTAGATGAATAGTCAAAGAATGGGTGTGTTTTACTGAAATTATAGTAAGAGTGGAATTAAATAATGTTGACTTCATTGCACCTATTGTGAATGAATTAATATAATATGGTGGAAGAACAAATGTATGAGTGAGAATAATCCGAAAATATGTACATGTATACTAATTTATACATACATGGTCTTAGTAGTGACGATAAAACTATTTTTATATAAAAGAATATTACTTGATGGTAATTACAACGTAACCCACATGCTGTCTAACGATAATGGATAACCATATTATATGTAGCTGTTAAGTATGTTGATATTATCAAACGCCCTAAGGCGACGACCTGGCACACCGGGCAAAGTGCTTAGCGGTATTTCGTACGTCTTTAAGTTCCAAGTGGAAATTTCGCCGAAGTCGACTTTACCTCGAAAACATCCTTTCGGAGTCGATAGAATAAGTACAAGGCAGTTGCCCCATATTGTTTTTTTTTTAATATTCTGTATCTTATTTCATCAGTTCGTGCTCTACCGATACTTCTCACGTTCCTAACTCCAAATAACGTTTGTTTTCTCTGTTTCACTATCTTTCTTGCATACCCACAAAATATACTTTTTCATCATGTCATGCCTTTGGATTACACAGATAGATGCATACATATAGCGCCATTCACATTGCATACAGTTCTTCTCATCCTAACAACCTATACTACTTTCTCGAAACCTTTAGTCTCAAACACATACAAGCATTCAAACGTAGCCTCACACAAACATTTTTATATTATCCACCAACTACACACACATACTGTCATTGCTCTGACAGCCCCTCTAACCAACGCCATCAAATTTACACATAGACACATATATACATAAACATGCACTCCACCGATGTACACACCGACATCCTTCTTATACACGCGACTAGGCACACAAACATTCAAACACATGCCTCATCTTTCCTTATTGACACCCATAAAACACATCTCACCTGGTTTTTAGACCTTCACTTTCTTCATACGTCCTTCCCCATAAATTCTTTCTCTCTCTCTCTCTCTATCTCTCTTTCTCTCTCTCTCTCTCTCTCTCTCTCCCTCTCTTTCTCCCTCTCTTTCTTTCTTTCTTCCAGTTGTTCTCAGTTTTGTGAAGAAAGACAAATGTCGGAAACATCAAGATACTTCACACTCATTTCAGATATTTATCAAATGTTAAACTAATACCATATTTATCATCCTTAGTTCTTTGTTGCTTTTATGCTTAGCAGTTTTATCTATACACGCACAAACGCGCGCGCGCGCGAATGCACATGCACACACACACACACACACACACACACACACACACACACACACACACACACATACACACACACACACACACACACACAACACACACGAGCATGCATACACTTATATACATATATCACAGCTGCATCCTCGTTACACGAGATAAGCCATTACCAAGAAGACTTACTGAAATGATTCATGATTGTTGCCATGTGATGCCTTTAATATGACTTTTGAGCCCGGCCAAGCTTTTACACATTTTATTACATACTAGACAACTGTGCTGGCTGGCTGGCTGGCTGGCTGGCTGGCTGGCAGGAGCAACAGGTGCCACCATATGCACTCTCTTAACATGTCTCTTTAGACCTCCAGCTGAGAGGCACACCCTTCCACATTTTACACATGTTCTGTTATGAATTTTAATAGCCACATCATTGTTTATCATGGGTCAAT
>NC_068991.1:35607154-35608727 GCF_001194135.2 Octopus bimaculoides | reverse complement strand
GGTACTTCCTAAATAAATAAATCTAGGTACAGTCTCCAACCTTTGACTATTCACAGTTATAAAAGGTTCCACATACATCTTGGAGGGAGCGGGCTGGTACATTATAAGTTTTTTTTTTAGATTGATTGTTAGACCCAATGCTGCACATGCTGCAGAAATCGCATTCACCATTTGCTGCATATCTTTCTGAGAATGTGCCAATAGGTCACGATCATCTGCATACAGAAACTCAACAAGGTGAGAACGCAGAACATTCGTTTTGGCACAGAGTCTTTTGAGATTGAACAGTTTTCCTGTTGTCCTATATCTTATATAGACCTCTTCAGGGCAATCCTTAAAAGCTATTTGAAAGACTGTTGCGAAATATATAGCAAACAGTGTAGGAGCAGGAATATCACCTTGCTTTACACCATTTTCTACAGAAATTGGATCTGATAAGGTACCTCCAGCATTAACTCTCACTTCCATCTTGTTATGAAATTGTCTAAGCATTCTCACAAATTTTCAGGGCATCCTAGCTTTTTTAGGATCTCCCAAAGTGCAATTCTATTGATAGAATCAAACGCTTTTGTTAGGTCAATGAAAACCTGGTATAAGTCCATATCCTGTTAGATGCACTTCCCTTGCAACTGTCTAGCTGAAAATATGATATCCACATTGCGATTCTGGTAGAACCTCATCAGTAATGTGCAGAAGTAATCTATCCAGCATTACCCAACAGAGGACCTCTCCAGCAACAGATAACAGACAGATACCGCGATAATTATCACAGACATCCCTTCCACCTTTAGATTTATATAGTATCTCCATAGTTGCATCACGCCAATCCGGAGGAACCTCTTCATTTTGCCAAACCCTCTGAATCACATCCGTCAATACTACACAAACATGATCACCACCATATTTATATATCTCTGCACCTAGTCCATCTATACCAGGTGCCTTTCCATTGTTCAATTTCCTGATTGCTGCTTTTATTTCAGCCATGTTTGGAGCTTCTGCTATAAGATGTTTTATTGGTCTCTCGGGTATATTATCAAGAAAAGAGAGATCAACTTCAGTGGGTCTACTGAACAACTCATCAAAATGTTCTTTCCATCTCCCAACAATATCTTTAGGATTTGTTAATAATTCTGTGCCATCCTTGCTTCTAAGTGGCGCAGCCTTTGATGAAACTGGTCCATAAACTTTTTCAAGGGGGAGTAAAAAGTTTGGAATTGTTAGTATTTGAAGCTTCTTGGATTTCATTGCATCTATCACTCCACCAATTTTCCTGCATCATCCATAGCTTCCTCTGCAACTGTTGCTTTTACAGCCTTGAAATATGTAGCCACTGTCCTGTTCGCTGATACGTCAACATTTTGCAACATGTTAAATGCTTTTCGCTTCTCCTCTAAGATAAGATTAACTTCATCATTATCAATTTCTTCATTGCCCACAAAGGGTTAAACATAGAGGGGACAAACAAGGACAGACAAAGGGATTAAGTCGATTGCATCGACCCCAGTGCGTAACTGGTACTTAATTTATCGACCCCGAAAGGATGAAAGGCAAAGTCGACCTCGGCGGAATT
>NC_068991.1:35604266-35607144 GCF_001194135.2 Octopus bimaculoides | reverse complement strand
TAACTGGTACTTAATTTATCGACCCCGAAAGGATGAAAGGCAAAGTCGACCTCGGCGGAATTTGAACTCAGAACGTATCAGCAGACGAAATACCTGTAAGCATTTCGCCCGGCGTGCTAACGTTTCTGCCAGCTCGCCGCCTAACTTCATCATTATCGACAAACTAATCTTGGTGTTTTTTTTTACAACAAAGCCAAGAATGTTACTACAAATCTCGTACACTCTTTCTTTGAATGATTTCCAGATTCCATCACAGGATAAATTATTTATCTCACTCACAAACTCACTCCGTACTGACGGAATCTTACGTTTATTGACATCAATTCGTTTAGGTAATTTGTCATTATTTACTTTAACCTTAGGCTTGACGACAAAATTCACCTTGGCACGCAAAAGCCTGTGATCAGTCCAGCACTCTACACCACGCATCACTCGTACAATAGCAAAGTCCCTAGTATCTCGTTTCCTGGTGAAGATGTAATCTATAAGATGCCATTTCTTAGAACCAGGGTGCATCCATGTCGTTTTATACTTATTCTTTAGTTGAAACATTGTATTCATGACACATAAATCCATCTCTACGCACATTTGTAACAGTAGCGAACCATTACTGTTGGAACTCCCAACCCCATGCTTTCCTAAGACACCCCAAGTCTCCCAATCTGCACCAACGCAAGCATTAAAATCACCCAAAATGATAGCTTTGTCATCATGGCGGGTATTGAGTATAATCTCTGTAAATGATAGATAGAAGGCAAGTTTATCATCCTCTGATGAATTCATAGTTGGAGCATATACACATAATTGGAGCATATACAGTTGGAGTGTTGCATAGTGACCTTTTCTTAACGGCAGTCTTAAAGACATTAAACGATCCGAATGACCACATGGTAGTTCCTCATGTTTTGAAGCCAGAGTGGTTTTGATAGCAAATCCCACTCCTGATTCTCTCTTATAGGTCTCCTCTCTACCGCTCCAAAAGAAATGATATCCAGCAGATTTCTCTAAGAAATTCCCCTTTCCATGAATTCTTGTTTCGGTTAACGCTACAACATCCATATCATATCGCTACAACTCTTTTGCAACAAGCGCGGATCTTCTCTCTGGGCGAGATTTCAGACAATCATTGTCTAATAACGTTCGAACATTCCAACATCCTATATTCATAGGCTTGCATCTTAACTTGAATTAACGCACAGTTGCAGGATGACGACCGGATCCAGGCTGTGGTGCCCTGAGACACCTGCTGGGCCAGACCACAGAACAAAATGTTCCAGAGCCTTTTTTGCCATTTACTCCATTATCAATATGAACTTTCATTGTTTTGATGTGCTTTTTAAGCTTCGGCCAGCCATGTACATACAAGATGTCTATTTCTTTTTCCTTTCCAGCAATACCTGTGCTTGACACTTTTTAAAGTGAGGAAAAGTTTTGAACAGCAACCATTCCCACTCTCTAACTACAAAGCATGATCCAAAAAGAATAACAAGTCAACATCATTGGGTGCATTTGCAGTTGCAGGTTTTATATCAGAGTGTCCTTCTCCCAGTCTTTGCCCAACCAAAGGCTAGCTACAAGACAGCAGTGAAGTATTTAAATTCAGATAACGGGCCGGTACGCAGCTGCTGCTGGATCATATTTATTTCTATATTTCATGTAACAATATGATCTGGAAAATTCAGAAAGTAACCAATGCACAGAAACAATTTTTTTATGACTTATGATTAAAGCATGCTCATTCCATTTTCTTGTTTTATAAATTTTTATATATTAGTAGTAATACCTATAAACACATTAAGATAGAATGACACTCTAAAAGAGAAAATCTGACATACTGAAATACGGCCAAATTATAAACACATATGTACATACATACATGCATGCATGCATACATACAAACATACATACATACATACATACATGCACGCACACACTACATACATACACACACGCACGCACATATTACATATATACACACACTAACATACATACAAACATACATACATACATCATAATTTCTATATATAAATATTTATACATATTATAAATGTTATACAAATTACACATCCATATACATGTAAAATCAGATATATGTTACTGAAATAGTCGTCTAAATATCGATGATACAAAAGTAAAAATGCTAATTTTGTTCCCTACATCAGCTAAGGAAAATAGCATCACTATAAATGCTATTGGGGAATGGAGGTGGGGAACTATCTGACGTTTAAGAATCGGTTTCAATTACTTTGAATTAGATTCCTACTGTCCACACGTCTCTCGATTTCATGCTGATTGATAGGAAAAACTCTAAGAAATATTGAAGAAGGGAAAGAAAAGTATTTGTTGGTCTCTGCAAATTACGACATAAATAGAGATGATGTCTGTAATTTTCTGAAATTGTTCCAGTTATCTTGACCGAATTTACAAAAGAGAACTATTACTGCGCGTATGTAAGTATGTATGTATATATGCATGCATGTATGTATGTATGTATGTATGTATGTATGTATGTATGTATGCATGTATGTATTTATGTATGTATGTATGTACAGGTATACATATATACATACTTACATATATATAATATATATTATGTATATATATATGTGTATGTATGTATACGTCTGCATAAATGTATATATATAGATGTATGTATATACATATGCATGTATATATGTATATATATATATATATATAGATGTATATATATACATACATGTATATATATAGATGTATATGTATATATGCATACATGTATATGTATACATGTATATATATACATATAGATGTATATGTATACAAGTATATGTGTAGATGTATATATATAGACGTACATGTAATATGTACACATTCATATACACATATGTACATGCATACA
>NC_068991.1:35602034-35604025 GCF_001194135.2 Octopus bimaculoides | reverse complement strand
ATACACTCATACACACACACACACACACACACACATACACACACATACACACACACACACACACATACATAGGTGCAGGTGTGGCTGTGTAGTAAGAAACTTGGTTCCAAAACACATGGTCCTGGGTTCAGTACCACTGTGTGGTGACTTGGCATGTGTCTTCTGCTATAGCCTCAGACCAACCAAAGCCTTGTGAGTGGATTTTGTAGACAGAAACTGGAAGAAATCAATCGTATATATGTATGTATATATGTAAGTGTATGTGTGTTTCTTTGTCTCTGTGTTTCTCCCTCATCACCGCTTCACAACTGCTGTTCGTTTATTTACATTCCCATTACTTGCTGGTTTCACAAGAAACTGATAGAATATCAAAATTTTAAAAAGCACTAAGCATATATTTTTCATATTTTTCTTTGCACACTCATTTGTATCATTCAAACTATCTTTTTGTGTATATATATATATATATATATATATATATATATATATAATGCACACACACACACACACACACACACACATACATGTATGTATATGTGCATATTCATATCTACTATATAAAAGTCAATGTCTTTATGTGTGTTCGTGTGTTACTTATACATTCTAAAAGTACTGCAACGATCCTAATGAAATTTGGAACACAAAATCCAAGCCTAGAGATAAGAGTAATGCTGTGTGTTTCATGCAATTTCATGGACTAAAATTAATGAATGGATACTTATGATATTTGAAACTTAGATTCAATGCATAAGTCGGGTATAATACAGTATCTTTGGTTTGAATCTGAGATGGCTTAAAGGGGGCAGAACCCCCATGAAAATCCATAAATTTTCGATGTTGATGAAATTTCAACCATGGGTAATTGATACACATCAAGAAGTATTCTCAAAGTTTCCACTTCTCATGAGGGTTCTAAGACCCCCTAATGGGGGCCTTAACTCCCAAATTTTAGTCATTTTTTGTGATCCAAAACTAGGTCAAAAGTAATGAATGGGTCTTTATGAAATTTGGAAATTATATTCTATGCATAAGGGCCATAACCCCCATGAACATTTGGGATATATTTTTGCTGTTGATGAAATTTTAACCATAGATATTAGACACAAATGAAGTAATATTTCTAAAATTTCATCTTCTTAGAAGTTAGAAAGACCTCTTCATGGGGACTTAGCACCCACAATTTAGCCATTCTATCTAAACAAAGACGAATACAGTTGTACTCTTGGAAGCTGTAGGGTCGCCCGAGCACAAAAAATGAGCGTTATTTGTAATTCAATGGTACAACAGTGTAAGAGTTTGCTTTGAGATATACTTACATTGTGATTTCTGCAATGTGGTGCATAAATTGTCAAGTAAACGAAAGGCATCTTTGCCTCCACTGATTCAGTTGCAAAGTATTGAGTAAAGTTATTTCCTTGCAGACCTCCTTTGAGTCTTTTTATTAACACTGTGTCACACATAGTTCCCAGATGGTAACATTGATTTCAAAGCCTTCCCAGATGAGTGACTGGTTATTCAAAGACATTTATAGATTGTAAATTTATTCTGTCTACTTACCTATCGGTATAGTGGTCATTTGCAAACTCCAGAGGCTACACTTTCATTTCCCTTTACTCCAAACGTCACACGTTGTCATTTTAATAGGGTCACGCCCTTCCAATTGCTATAGATCCGTAATGCATCTTACGGCTGTGCCTGCCACCTGTATGGTGAGGAATTCTACATTGGGGAGTAGTAACGACTAGGATAGAGTAGCTGACTGCTTATTGTGATCATTCGTCTTTTGGTTTCCTGTAGCTTTGCTATCTTTTACAAACCCAGTGAACATACATATATTTCTTATTTCAAAGAAATTCGAACAATACATATAACACCCAAGTCAAAAAGGTTCTCAACAATTCAACTTCTCTAGTTGACATTAAGACACCCAGCCCCAATAGGGGCCTTAACTCCCACATTTTAGAGCTCCATGCCCTCTATTTTTCAGGAGC
>NC_068991.1:35598819-35601555 GCF_001194135.2 Octopus bimaculoides | reverse complement strand
TATATATAGCAATAAGAAAATGGAGAAGATCAAGAGGTGGCATTCATCAACTTTTAGACATTATATTATGTCTATTTTTTAAAAAGACAATTATAACAATATACATATATGTATAACATATTATGCTTTACATACATAATATATAAAATATAAAATACCAGTAATTATTAAAATATATAACGTAGAGCATAGAAAGTAGGATAATATCTTACAGCTGTTTCAGCCAAGAGGCCATAGTACCCTATTCTACTTTTACCCCTCCAGTGAACTGAAGTATTTGCTAGATTAAGGTACTTGGGTGTGTCTCTGGGCTTCGTCAGAGAGTTTAGAAAGTTCATAACGTTAAGTTATAAATATAAATACATACATATATACAAACTTTTACATATACATAAATATACATAAACACATATACATATATTTAAATGTATATGCATATGTATATGTATATGCATACAAAGGAATCAAGTATTATTATTATTAGGTGTATTACATTATATTATTCTTATTAGATAAAGTATAAACAGAGGTAGTAGCAAGTTATTAAAAGAGAAATAATAGTGCAATTTAAAAAATCAATGTATCTTAATATTATTGTAGTTATGTAGGAATGAAAAGGTATATACATAAGGAATACATATATATATATATATATACGTATACATACACACACACACACACACACACACACACACACATATATATATATATATATATATATATGCATACATATAAATATACGTACAAACATACCCATAGGTACATACGTATTACATATGTTGAGAAGGGAGTATTATTGCAGCAGTTCGTATTATTCTTTTTATATAATTATAATAATTATACACAAACATATATATATTCATATAAAAATGTGATATGTTTTCTATTGACGGTTTTCATACAAAAGTCCACAATAAGTGGGTTAGAGTTTATATTAATACCTATGATATTAGTATATTAGTTGGTACTACAAGTCATAAATTTCCGGGTATTAATCAATATACTTTATTATTTTCCGTTATTTTTTGTTTATCGAGTAGCTGAAATCCAGCGGGAATATATCGTATAATATATCGTTGAAATTTATAGAAAAACAAAAGACAAAGACAAGTGTATAAACAACAAGCAGGTGTATTGGTATGACACTCGGGAAAATGAAAAAGTCTTTTACATTTCGAGCCTACGCTCTTCTTTTCTGTTGAAGAGCGTAGGCTCGAAACGTAAAGGACTTTTACATTTTCTTGAGCGTCAAACTAATACACTTACTTGTTGTTCATACACCTGTCTTCGTTTTTTGTTTTTCTATAAATTTCAACTATACATATATATATATATATATAAATTAAGGAATGGAGTAGATAAAATCCGGGCTACATATGTTTCATTTTGAACTTCCGAAGTAGTAATTATCCAAGCCAGGTTTATGCCGCAGGCTACTCTTCAGACCAAGTATATCTTGATTATATGGAGTTAGGAGGCCCATGTTAACACACGGACGATTCGATCAAAATGCGTAGAAACCATTATTGGTGCCGAAGGTTGTGAATTTTTCCCGTATCGAAGTACGATAAACTGAAAAAAGTTATTTTGTAGTTCACGGTTGGCATATAAACATATAAACATAAACATATACATATATACATACACACATATAGATATACACATACATGCATACACATATACAGCATCATAGCATCATAATTTTTGAATATCTATAAAACCGTTTTTTTTAATTTATTATTAGTGTTGCTTGATATGTTTTGTTAAAATTGCTGTTCTTTTCCAGATATCATCAGAAGAAGGTAATTAAAATTCATTAAAATGACAGACCTATCGGACTTTCAAAGAAGTCAAATTGTTGGTGCTCGTATAGCAGGCGCTAGCGCAACGAAAATAGCCGATAGTAATGACAGTCTTTGAGAAAGAGAGAAAAACCTCCTCGTCGCAACAAAACTCTGGAAAACCAAAATTTACAGATAGGGACCGTCAGACTCTTACGCGAATTGTTAGAAAGTATCACAAAAGTATAGCTCCCAAAATTACTGCAGAGCTTAATAACCACCTCGGGAACCCAGTTTCCACAGAAACTGTTTTCCGGATTGTAGGTGATACGTAACATTGTCCTTTACACCCACATTTCAAACACATTGATTATGTTCTCATCAAATGTTTTTAGAGTCCATGCTTCGCAACCATAAATGCCTATTGGCCAAATGAGTGCTTGCATTAGCTTTGTTTTTAACTTAGTTTGGACACTTTTGCTGGTCCAGATGTTATTAAGTTTTTCCATGAACGTTCTTGTCATGGCTAACCATATCCTATTTTCTTTCTTTCATGTGGCTTCATCAGAGACTTGCGCTCCAATTCAACCTGTTCGAGCCTCTTACTGCCCATGTTGATGTTAACCCTTACTTTCCCTTTTCCTTATGGTTTAAATAGAGACATGCGTATTTGATGCCTTCTTGACTCTATCATTTCTTGCAGTCCAGCAAGTAGGGCAGCATTGTCTGCATACCTTAGATTAGAAATATGCAAACCATGTATTTCTTCTTGTATTATTTCCTGCAATATCCACTCAGTGCAGATGTTGAAAAAGCATGGAGAAAGAATACACTACTACTAACTTAAACTTAACTTAAAAATAGTAGAGGACTCTCATATTTATTCGCTCACCCGCTTTCTCTCTCTCTCTCTCTCTCTCTCTCTCTCTCTCTCTCTCTCTCTCTCTCTCTCTCT
>NC_068991.1:35591162-35598774 GCF_001194135.2 Octopus bimaculoides | reverse complement strand
CTCTCTCTCTCTCTCTCTCTCTCTCTCTCTCTCTCTCTCTCTCTCTCTCTCTCTCTCTCATCAACACAAAGCCACACAAAATATTATTAAATTATTATGGTGAGCACACTTTCTAATACAATCAGATTACAAGGTTTTATTTTGATGAACTTAATCTACTCTAATATTTCCTTTGGATATCTTTCATGATTTGTTTCATTAATCTCTCAGGTAGACTAATGGCCCCAGAGAAGAATCGATCTGCACAGCCCCGTTTCCAACACACGACATCCGATGCAGTTACAATATACAAAATGTTTCAACTAGTGATCACACTTTACAAAAACTGCAACTTTGATGAAGTTTCGAAGTTTTGTGATCAAGTAATAGCTTCGAACTCCTAAGAACCACACCGCTTAAAAAACAGAAGCCTGATTTGGAAAACAATATAAAGTTACATAGCTTTCATCTCCCGTCCAAAGATTCAGAATCCGCTTTGCATACTCGGATTCCAAGTTTCTCTAGAAACTATTTTACATCTCCTTACGATTTTCCATTTCAAAATCTGCTTCTCGGTAACAAACTCTATGTATATTTTTCTGTTTCTTTCATTTGTTTAAAGTATATGCATCTTTTGTTTCGCATTTTAATTTTTCTCTGCTTGCGCATTCATCTTGTTTTTTTTCTTCTTCTTTTGTGTTCTCTTTTGTTTTCTTTTTATAGTGAACACTCTTTTTCGCATATATCAACACTAATACTGGTCCCAAACTGTGGCACAAGGCCAGCAATTTTGCGAGATGGAGTAAGTCGGTTACATCGACTCTAGTGCTCAATTGGGACTTATTTTATCGACTCCGAAAGGTTGAAAAACAAAATTCATTTCAGCGGAATTTGGACTCAGAGCGTAAAGATGCACGAAATTCCACTAAGTATTTTTCCAGGCGTACTAACGATGCAGTCAGCTCACTGCCTTATATGTAAACACTAATATTAGCATGTCCTTCCTCTTTTTGCGTACCCACTTTCTCTTACGCATTCAGCAACACACTCCATAGACATTACAAGAACTAGGTTTTGCTTTTGTTTCTGTGGATAGTCTTCACCCTGCAACTTGGTAACACATGTATAAAACCTGCAACATAGCAATGTTCAAATTTCTGCTGTCCACCTTCCATACAACACCTTCTTCATATATGTTTACCCGTCATCCTTTATGCACTCACATTACACTGTTTTCTTGTTTCTCGTTGGTTTTTCGATACCCATTTTCACGTGAATTTTCTTATTTTCTGAGGATACTCAATATTATTCTGCCATTCTCTGTTTGACTTAAACAATGTTGCCACAAAAATGCATGGATACATTCAATACTACACATGCACCCTACTTTTTGGGCCTTCAGTGATTATTTCCTAGCCTGTGTCAAACCTAAGCCATAATTTCCGACAGAGAAACTATGGCTAATTTTATGCCCCTTTGTCCTATTGCTACATAATCGTTGATCTTATACTGGGTTCATCCGGTCTTTTGATGCGTTTTAGTTTTGCCCTGCTACTCGCAAAGCAAACCTATTGGTTATGACGGTTTAATTTTCAAAGACTCGATCATTTAATAGGTTTTAGGGTTTATGTGTGACCTATTGCATGCAGCGCGTCATCACACACACACACACATTCATCATTTGCACACACATACGCAATTTACACACGCACACACACACACACACATGATATGTATACATGTACGCAATGTAGGTGCGTATGTGTATATGTGTGAAGTACAAGGAGGAGTAGAAAATGTTACGTTTTTAAGTCATAATTTATGATCGTTTGAGATGTGCGAGTGTTACATAATATAATGCGTAATATAAAGATGTGTGTTAATGCGTATTGATCGATTCATATTTAATCGGACTATAGAATTACATAAATCAGGAAAATCAACATAAGCACATCCTCCTTAGAGCTACCATACAGCGAAGAATATAAGAGAGAACAAACATGATATAGCAGTAAACTGCCCGTTGTCAACTAAAGCTGGCAATCGATGAATGGACATATAGACATTATAAAAGGAAGATACGGTTGGAGTGGCAATGAAATATGATGTTAGGGGCTTCATGACTTTCTACTGCGGTTAAACTTTTGCCTACCGAGACAAAAATAGCTGTCTAATATGTTCCAAGTATTACCAAAATATATTATTTAAGTCAGCCAAGTTACTGACCACTTTAACTATAGAAAAATACATCTACGTGAAAATCAGATTAGTTAATTTAGTTAAAATGAGAAAAATAATCTGTGCGTTTATTCTATACTGTAATCTATTGAGAAAATTTTTCCAAGAATCTAATATACAAATTTTAATCAAATAAAAAGCCCAAATAAAATGAGCATAATTAGAGCTACATAAAAAATATGAAAGAACGGTTCATCAGTCGATAAGGTATGTTGAATCAAAATAATATTAAATTAAGTAAAACTGATGGGAAAGAGTTAAAATTTAAGGAGAAAAGATTACTAAAATAATAAAACACTTCGTCTATGGGTTTACCTAAGATACCCAAGATAAAAAGCTATTTTAAAACCATCGAAGATCAAACGAGAAAACTAGAATATTCAAGAAAACCAAATAATAATTTTTTGAATCTAAGATGTCTAATAACTTATATGCTTCGTTATTGGTATCAATAGGAATATATTGGATGTTATCCTTATAATCTACTTCTGTAAAAGCTAAGTCATAGTACATTTCACTTTGCCTTCTTCATTGGCAGAAAGCAGAGAGATCCTAAGGGAGGCGCACTTAATTATAGAGTTAATAATTGTTTTAGGATGATTAGAACTTTCAGTTATGTAGATGAGGTTCTCATTAGGTTTAAGGTACAGATGGTATAGTAGCGTACTAGGGTCCAAAATAACGTCTAAAAAATGAACCTCACTATATTCTTTTAACATAGAGATAGAAAGTCCTAGACCCTTAAAAACTTAAAGAGTTTTTTTTAAGTCTTCCGAAATTAACTCCACTACACCTATAAACAGTAAGCAAAGCGTCATGCCTATACAATCCATGTGGATTCCGAGCATAGCTGGTGAGGGTGGCTGGCTGTACAGTTGGGGACATGTCTGAGAGAGCCACCACAAACAGTAATGATCCGAGTGCAGTTCCTTGAGGGACTCTATTCCGGATTGAAGTCTTCGTAGAGAGAGCACCATTGGCTGCGACTGACTTCTGTCTTTTAAAAAGTCGTGCAGCCACCCTCCCAGTTTTGCAATGACATCAAGGTCATGTAGCTTGTGACATATCAACCTATGATCAACTTTATCAAAGGCCTTGGCAAAGCTGAGAAGTATCACATCTACATTTGAGTGGTTGAGCTGCTGTTCCAGCACCCTGTCGTTATGTTGTAGTAGCTGTATGAGGTAGCTCCTCCTCGGGCGGAAACCTTGTCGTGTGTTAGTGAGAAAGTTATTCTCTACTATCAGTCTCCTTCTGACAGTGCAATCCCTGACCTTGCTAACATGTGAAGTCAGAGAGATAGGCCTGTAATTTTTAGCATTTGCTCTGTTTCCTCCCTTATGGACAGGGCACGTTATACCTTTCTTTAACAGTTTGGGAAGTTACTCACATACAAGAAAGCTCTGAAAAAGTACCAGCAGTAGCCTTCTTGCAAGTTCTTAGGAGAATAGTCGGAAATCCGACCGGGCCCGTTGCTGAGTTTGAGCTCATCTCATCAATCGCTGATATTACAATTTCATCTTTTTTGACGATGTAACTGATGGTTGCTTGTTTCCCATGTTGGTCTGCAGTGTTAAAAAACATTTAACACTCGTTTATTTGCACGTTTCGTAGTGGAGAGAGGAAGACACTGTGGAATTATTTATTTAGCACTTCACTTATCCTCTTGGGGTCCGCAGTTAAAGAGCCATATTGTTCGAACAGTAGCCCTATCTCGTAGTGCGCCGAGACAGACTCTTTTGAAAACTTGTAGAAGGCTTGGGATTCATTTTTATATTTTTCACCACCCTGGTTTCTCTTTCTACCCCTTCCTTTTCATGGGAGAATTTGAGTTTATTTTCGATCTCGAGAAGCACGTCTTTGAGGAGGGTTGTTTTTTTCGCTGTCATTAGGCTGTCTATTTAAGTGATTGGAGATCTTTATTCTCCGTCTCATAAGGACTCTCCTGTCTTGGGGAATGATGTTTTTGTCTGTAGTTGCTCATTTCTCTGGAACAAATTCAATGCATATAGTTCGCATTATTGACATGGATTTAAGTTTCATATCAATATCTTGCATAGGGAGACTTTTAAACTGATCCTAATATTTAAATAATGCAAATACAATAAAATAGGAAAAAGTAGAAACATCTATACGTTTAGGAAAGGAATTATTAGTACAATACATAAAATGTCAAGGTTTTATAATAATAATCATCTGTAAGTTAAAGGCATAATTCTTCTAATGAAGAAATACTTTCTGTGGAAATGCTTTTTGCGACGTGACACACCTCGTATAAATTCTATGCTTCATAGGTAATACTACAGCCAACAAGGAATCTTCGATAAGATAATTGATACTGTTCTTTTTATTAATACTGTTAAACGTTCGAATTCATTTAATACTTAATAACACTATCTTTTTATATATTTTCCTATTCTTAATCCACAGAAAGCATTTCTACATTATACGAATTATGCCTTTAACTTGACAGATGATTATTATTATAAAACCTTGACATTTTATGTATTGTACTAATAATTCCTTTCCTAAACGTACAAATGTTTCTACTTTTTCCTATTTTATTTTTATTTGCATTGTTTAAATATTAGGATACGTTTTTTGAATTTACAAGACTTGAAGAGTGTCTTCATTCTGAGTGGAACTTATCTTGATCGATTTATTGTAAATTGCACAGATACAGATCTTTTCCACTGTTATGTGGCCACGAAACGCGCGTAGTCTATTATTCACTTTCTTTTTGATAAATTTACTAAACTGAATTGAATTTTTAATCTAATATTCTATAGATTTTATGGATTAAACTTTTCTTTTGGATTTTATAGATTTTTAAATCAGTATTTTGAAGAGCACGTTTTTCTTGATGGTGTCTGATCTCCTTCATTGTTTGGATTGCATCTTGGTGGTTTTTCTCTAAATTATTAATATATTTTTCATTGTAAAATTCAATTCAGTATTATTAAAGTGAATATCCTTGTAAGTTTGGATTTTGACATTCCCTAATATGATAATATTTATATACATATATATAATAATATTAGGGACAAAATCCAAAATTACAGGTAAAAACTCAATTAAAATCAATTTATAAAAAATCTAAATTAAATTGAGCTTTATATGTGATAGTGGATTTTCATCGATGAGTTCTTGAAACTTGGTTATTTTCCCTAAAACTATATATCATATATATATATATATGGGTGTGGGTGAGTGTATGGATGTGGCTGTGTATGTGTATGTATGTTAGTTTGTCTGTGTTTCCCCTAAAATCGCTTGACAACCGATGTTAGTGTGTTTACGTCTCCGTAACATAGCAGTTCGGCAAAAGTGACCGATAGAATAAGTACTAGGCTTACAAAGAATAAGTCCTGGGGTCGATTTGCTCGACTAAAGGCGGTGCTCCAGCAAGCCCGCAGTCAAATGTCTGCATGCATGTGTGTATTGATATACGCACTTTATAAGTATGCATGCATAGACGAAGGATTGATGTTAACTTTTGTCTTCTTTTCGGTTCCAGATACTTCTCCCAAAACACGTATGAGCTGGTGGTATGTTCTAGTCTTTCTCCAGTTGATCCAGGTGATTATGATGTACCTGTCACTGAGAAATCCAAACCGCGCGCGTGAACCCACACACAACACAACACAGACACATATAAAGTGATAGTATGTTGTCAACTTAATGTGACAGTCCCATGAAAGGCAAGAATGCAACTGTTATTTAGCCCTAGGAAACACCGTTTCCTGTTGGACTTGACACATTACCTGTGTCTTTATGTTTTCAAGTGAAAAGAAGTAGCTCCATCCAGCTAAAATCAGTGAATGAATTTCGCTTGAAACATATGTTTTCAAAGGCGGATAGGCATCGATAGTTAGCAAGCCATGCTACTCCAGACTGATGATGAGCAATGTCTCTGAAACTAGGTTCTGGTTGCTGGCTTTGCTGGATGGAGGTGCTTGTCTTCATTTTGAAAACACAAGGTGCATCAGGAAACGGTGTTTCCTAGGGCTAAATAACGGTAGCATTCTTGCCTTTCATGGGACTGTCACAGTAAGTTGACAACATACTATCACTTTATCGAGCTGCTACTGAATGAATCTCTCTGAGAGTTTTAGAAATGTATTTCTACAGGCACATATGTATACACGTATAAACCTTAGCATTTTCTCTCTCTCTCTCTCTCTCTCTCTCTCTCTCTCTCTCTCTCTCTCTCTCTCTCTCTCTCTCTCTCTCTCTTTATCCCTATTTCTTTCTTTCTATCTCTCGTTCTCTCTCTTTTCTGTCTCCCTCTGTTACACACACCACACACACACAAACAAATTCGCACACGACATTGGTTTTGTTATCATACATTTTAACATTTTTAAATATATTTGCAGCCACAGTTCGCTCCTGCTCGGTAATGGATGTAGACAGACCTGAACAGGGTAGGTTTCTATATGCACAGCCCATTAATACATAATTACAGTTATAATAACCTTCTGACTTATCTCTTTAGAACCATATGTACACGTGAATATTCACACGTGTGTATTGATGTATATCATGAAGGGTATTGCGTCCAACATCATGGTTATGCCATCTTTATGGACTGGCGTATCAAAATTGTTACCAAAGTTACCAAATTCCTGTCACACGTTACATGATTATTAATATACATAAGCGCAGGAGTGGCTGTGTGGTAAGAAGCATGCTTTCCAGCCACATGGTTCCGGGTTCAGACCCACTGCATGACACCTTGGTAGATGGGTTTGGTAGATGGAAACTGAAAGAAGCCCATCATATGTGTATGTGTGTGTGCGTATGTGTGTGTATATATATATATATATATATATATATATATATATATATATATATATATATGTATGTATGTATGTATGTATGTATGTATTTGTGTGTCTGCGCTTGTCCCCCCACCATCGCTTGACAACCAATGTTGTTGTGTTTACGTCCCCGTAACGAAGCTGTTCGGCAAAAGAGGCCGATAGAATAAGTACTAGGCTTACAAAGAATAAGTCCTGGGGTCGATTTGTTCGACTGAGGCGGTGCTCCAGCATGGCCGCAATCAAATGACTGAAACAAGTAAAAGAATGAAAGAATAACAGAAATACAGAGAAATATATGTAACAAATACGCACACGCGTATGTATGTATGTATGTATGTATGTATGTATGTATGTATGTATGTATCGAATCCCGTACACTCGTATGATTTCTATTACCATTTCTTTAGATCTACCCCGGTAGAAACTGTCAGTCGTGACAGCTTTTAGTACGAAGGATTATGATAAAAGGTAAGTAATGGAAATATTTATCCCATTCTGCTTTTTAAACAGGACGCAGCGCTATACTGTAAGTTTGCATGCTCGTCTTATATATATATATATATATATAT
>NC_068991.1:35589763-35590627 GCF_001194135.2 Octopus bimaculoides | reverse complement strand
ATATATATATACACTTATACATATACGCATATTGAAGTGGTATACAGATTTTAAGAAAAAAGAGGTAGTCAAAATTTCGGATAAATATTTATTTACCGTTTGTATCTCGTTTGAGAGATTCATCAGGAATATATATATACTAGCAGCTAAGCCCGGTTTCACCCGGTCGGTTTGGATGATGCGGCTGTAAAAACTGCTCTGTGTAAGCATTCGACTTGCTTTGGCACGCTTCCGTTAAAAAACAATTGTAGAATGACTTTTTTCTGTCAAAACGCTTAAAATAACTGACCAACAAAAAAAAAACAACCAAGATTTAATCAAATCAAAAAATAAACCCAAATACTAAGCGAACAAAGATGAACCATCCCACTTCCATTGCGCGCGCACTCGCGCACACACACACAAACACACACACACACGCATTCATATACTCCCCTTTTGCATACACACACATATATTCACACAGAATTGAAACAGTTTGATTTATTTTTTCAGCGTACAATTTTCATCATCCCACTACCAAGTATGTCATCACGCCTTCCTTCCTTATTCATCTATCACCGCTTCCTTTCTCTTTCATAAACACAGGAGTATTATTATAGTAGACTATCTCGGTAACCATGGGAGCTATGAAAAAATACAAAATCCAGCATCACCACCGGATCATTCTACACATCTGTGTAACTTTTCGCGCAATTCCACTCAACCATTTTACCGTGAATTCCATGACAAGAAAGAATCGCCAATGTCAAATTTATATGTATAGATATCCATATATACACACACACACACGTGCACAGGCACACACGTGCACACGCACACACACACGTGCACACGCACACACACTCACACACACATATATAT
>NC_068991.1:35582224-35589012 GCF_001194135.2 Octopus bimaculoides | reverse complement strand
AGTAATTAAAGCTTGAATTCTACCCAGGTATGGACTCATACAAAAGCTTGAATTGTTTTGTTTCCAAAGGAATTTTTGTCCATTCATCAGCTAAAACAGTCTCCAGTTCTTGTAGTGATGATGGTGGAGGATGTGGACTCCTTGTTTTTTCTCAAATGCACCATAAATGTTCAATAATGTTGAGATCTGGGGACTGTGGCGGCAAAATAAGATGTTCAACTTCACTAGAATATTCCTCGTGCCATTCAGTAACAACTTTAGCTGTGTGAATTGGTGCATTATCATCCTGAAAGATGGCGTTTCCCTCCGGAACCATAGGATGAATTTGATCAGATAAAATGCTTAAATAGACTTGATTATTAATTCTACCATGAAGGGAAACCATTGAGCCTCCACCCCCAGATCATCACAGATCCTCCTCCATTTTAACAATTGGAAGAAGGCAGTCTGGGTCAAATGCTTCTTTTGGCTGTCTCCACACGTATACTCGGTCGGTGGTCGGAAATAAGATAAGGGATGACTCGTTAGAGAAAATAACATTCCTCCACTGCTCTAGTAACCAAATCTGTAGGTTTTTACTCCACTCTAAACGCTTTGCAACGTTTGTCTTTGAAAGTAGTGGTTTTCTGATTGCAGCCCTCCCATGAAAACCGGCTTTGTGCAGCTCCAGGTGAACAGTTTTTGTGGAAACTGGGTTCTCAAAGTAGTCATTAAGCTCTGCAGAAATTTTGGGAGCTGCACTTTTGTGATCCTTTCTAACAATTCGCGTAAGAGTCTGACGGTCCCTATCTGAAAGTTTTGGTTTTCTTCTGGAATTTTGTTTCGGCGAGGAAGTTTTCTCCTCTTTCTCAAAGGCTGTCATTACTTTCGTGACAGTACTTTTTAATACACCAAACATTTCGGCTATTTTCGTTACGCTAGCGCCAGCCATACGAGCACCAACAGTTTGACCTCTTTGAAAGTCCAATAGATCTGAAATTTTAATGAATTTTAATTACCTTCTGATGATATCTGGAAAGGAACAGCAATTTTAGCAAAACATATTAAGCAACACTAATAATAAATCAAAACACATAAAAATAAACAAGCGTTTGGTGGTTTTATATACATTTCAAAATTATGATGCTATGATACTGTTTCCATTATTTTGTCCAACTCTTGTATATATATATATATGTATGTATATAATCATATGTTGTTTATAAGTATTTTATATATCTGTAGTTCCGGTTCTGTATGTATGCAATTGTTTTCCATTGTTCTTGTGGGACTTCTGCTGATGAAGCATGTTGCACATATCTGTCACTTAATATAATTTTAATAAATCTTCATTACTAAATACATCTCACAATAGATATTTTCTATGTCTCCTTTTCCTTTTGCATATTTTCCTTTTTTGCATTCGTGTCCAATTATATGCATTCCAGTCTTTGTACAAATAGTCATAATTAATATTTGTTTGCCAAGTTTCTCCATACGTACAAAACGGCCAAACATTCGGTGCTTGCTTCTTACATTCACGAAATTGTGAGCACCTTACATTGTTTGATTCGTGGCATTGGTAAGTAATAAACTGACTTTCAAGAATTCTGAAATATAAAATAAATACTTATCATATTCGATTTTGTGTGATCTCTTGATCGATATGTTTTCTATATACATAAGGTTCGATATAGTTTTTATATTCGTTTCCAGATATTTGAAGTCGCTTGTCGGAGATGAGATTTGAATGGTGAATATAAAATGTTATAACTATTTTGCACAAAATATTCCTCAGATACTCTACCGATTCTGAGAAAGCAACAATATACTATGTGGAAGAAAACCATAAAAATTGTGGTATTTGGTGTCGATTATAGAGAAGAGACAACCACCAATTCTTAACTGAATAAAACAAATATGTGGGGTAACAACAATGGTAAAAACAAATTTCAATTTTGGAATATTTATGGAAAATATCCTGAATAAAATAATTAAAACTGATATCCATCTTAGCTTGTTTATTCTGTAACAAACTAAAGATTTTCGAACAGATATATCTGAAAAATGTTAAAGAATATATATATCATATCTCTCTCTCCCTCTCTTTCTCTCTCTCTCTCTCTCTCTCTCTCTCTCTCTTTCTCTCTCTCTCCTTCTTTCTCACTCTCCCTCTCTCTCTCTCTATTTCTCTCTATTTCTCTCTCTCTCTGTTTCTCTATCTCTCTCTCTTTCTCTCTCTTTCTCTCTTTCTCTCTCTCTCTCTCTCTCTATCTATCTATCTATCTATCCCTATCTATCTGTCTGTCTTCCACTCGACGGCATCATTGCGCGCTGGTACCCACTCAGTGAAATGAGGCCCCGTTTGCTAGATCAAACGGTTATTAGGTTTTGCTCAATATTCTTCTAGCCATTACTCATCGTCTCTTTTTAACCAAATGCAGTGACTTTTCAGCCTGCGCCTTCACATTCCTCGAGGAGGTTTTCATAACGGTCAATCGTTCCAGCCCGAGCGGCGTCCATGTTATCTTCATGAGGAACCGTTAACTCGACTAGATTTGCTACTTTCTTTCTTTCACAGCATATAAAATCCGATTTCTTCGTAACTGAAATGGGAAAGAATCCTTAACATCCTGGTAAATCTGCAGCTACCTCCAAAGAGCCGTTCAGATTACATCGCTCACAGGAAGCTTCTTCTTCAAACGGATCTGCTGCTCTGAGTGCACGAAGGTAATGAAATCTCTGGTTGTTTTCTTCTGAGTTTTTTTTTTTTTGTCAATGTTGATGAAAGCAATTTGGTTCTTTATAGCATTGAAGATGACCTTAAGAACCAGATTGTGTCTCCATGTATATCTATTCAATACCAGTGAACGGTTGAAAAGAATATATTTCAGTGTTCCGACTCTTCCGCATTTACATTTATCATTCTCTGATATGTTCCTCTAACTAGGTTTGTTGGCGATGGCAAGACATCGTAGGATAAACGAATCAGAAAACTTAGATGTGATATGGACCACTTCTATATTTCATTTCAACATATTTTTCTCTCAACAACGTGTTCCTATTTCGTCATCAATCCTTGTTGAGAGCATTGAATCAAATGAAGCTCTCTTCTCTTTGTTTCCCTTGCTTTGACGTTGTTGCTAACAACAAATCTGCGTTCGCTCCGCATCATACTTGAAAACGGTTTGAATCGAGCTGCACCAAATCCAAGTTATTTCCGATGAATTTGTGTTGCATCCACTATATCTCGATGTAAAAGTGAAGACAAGATATCATCATTCTCTACTTCTGCTTTCCACTTCTTGGCTGTTTTTACATCTGGTGGATTACGCTTGATTTCTATATCCTTCGACTCTCTCAGCAGCATCACCGTTCGTATCTTCCTTACTTTATAAATTTCCACTATTGACGCCAGTGTTAACTGCAACGATCATCTTTTACGATAGAGAGCTGAGCTGTTCAATATCCGAGGTAGGTCTAGCCACTTTCTAATGAACACATTGCACTTTTACTCAATGATTTGAACTCGTGACAGTGGGTCCTCGTATATTAAAAGTGGTCATGAAAGGCACGAATATAAGCCATACTGTAAGTACCATATTCTAATACTTCCTTTGTAGCTTTGAGCCAGCAATTTCTGTTAGTCCATCCTCGGCTTGTTTCATAATCTGCATCCCGCGATTCCTATCTGACAATGTTCTTGCATATACACGCCCCAAGCTTTTAAGTTCTTTTACTGTTGGAATGCTTTCTCCTGGTATTTTAAACTTTACTTCTTTTTGTACTCCCCTTATAAATCTCAGACTACGCGACTTTTTTGTTCTGAATCGTATCCTTGACCACTTTATCAGTTCGTCTAGCTTCAAGAGGGCACTCTGCATAATTTGCTTGTCCATCGACAGAAATGTCACGTCATCCATGAAAGCCTTCTTAGGTGATTGTACATGGGTCATTTGTTCCGAAAAGTCTGCCGCTTTCAAAATGTTCTCCATGACTTGGATAAACCACGTGACAGATATTGTGCAGCCAGTAGTAATTCCAGTCTCCAAGCAGTGCCAATCTGTTGTTAAATTTCCAGGTATAAACCTCATCTTGAAATTGTCATAATATATCCACATCAATTTTGTTACTTTTTCCGGAATGTGGAAGTGGTCCATGGCTTTCATCAGCAATTCGTGTGGCATCCTGGGTAGCTTTCCAAATTGAAAAGCAATGCTCAACGCATCCAGGGATTCCAAAGATTCCAGCCTTTTGAATAGATTCATCAACATATCCATTATTCTGTCGATAAAGATCTTGCCATCCACATTCAATAAGGATATCAAGCTAACAGTTTTATAGTCTCTCCATTGGCTTCTTTTAGCAAGTATATGCCTTCTACCTTATACCGATCCTCTACTAAAGTTTCTTCACACCAAAGCTGTCGGAGCACAACAAAGAGAATTTTTTTCGTAGATGATTGCAATACTTATACATTTATATGAAAAACTATCACCTCCTGGGGTACTCTTTGCTCTGACTTTTCTCACAAATTCATTCACCTTTTTCTCCCTGTTGTTTCCAATATGAAATTCGAAATTCCTAAGAGATGCTGTAGTCCATTTATAGGTGGCAGTGGCTGGTTACGATTTGGATCGCTGTAAGTTTCTAGGATATGAGCTTTCAGTTCTCCTTGGCACGATAAAGTGCCACTCTTTGATTCAGTAAACAGCTTCTTCGTAACCCCGTACGGGTTCTTCGGAAACTGTTCGCGAGTCCTTTTGCTTTCTTGCCTCCATTCATATCGATAGCTATTTCGTTGCACGAACCGGCATTTCTTTTTAAATCCTCGTACAGCTGCGTGAGGCAAAGTTTTTCTTCTTCCTCGGCACATTTTTCCATCGCTTTCTTAAACTGTTCTTTTCTATCCTCAACTGCTTCACTTTCCTGTTCTTCCGGCTTAGTCCACTCTTTCCTTTTGCCAATCGAGTCTCGTATATTTTTACCCTAAATAATTCCATTCCTGTATCGTATATTCAGCTTGCTAACTTCCCGAGTTTTTTCCACTGTAGATCCTGTCATTTTATATAGAGATTTACATACCTTGTTCTCGAATACTTTATATCTTACTTTTTCAGTAGCAGCTGGCCACAGAGCCCTAGGTTTCTTGCGAGCACATGCATCAGTCTCATAACCTGCAGTTTCCTGTTTGGAAGAGGTCTTTGCTTTAGCATTTATCGATCCACTGCGGCTTGTGTCCGGGGATGATTTGCCACGTGTTTTCCGATCAGATGATCCACACTATTCAGTCCTCTTTTTACAAGTCTTTCCTTGATGTATCTTGAAGCCTATTTCGAGAGCAAAGATTCTATGGCTCAGCTTGCATCTATAGTTAGCGAGAAATGAGACAAAACTCTCATTTCGGCTGGCAAATGGCCCTGTTCAATACGTAGGAAAGGAGTGGAATGTAATTCCATTCGCTGCACTAAGTGTAACGTATGGACGCATAAGAGATGTAGTGGAATCGTGGGAAGATTATCAGATAAGGTTGCTTTCGTGTGTGGCAGATGTGCAGGAACAGTAAGTACTAGGAGCACGAGGGACTTAAACTCTCTCAAATTCCCAGGAGGCTCTTTTGAGGCTGCTAGTCAGGTGACCAAATTAGTAACGGTGGTGGATGCACTGAAAGTATTGTTTCTAGAATAAGAGTAGGGTGGAGGAAGTTCAGAGAACTACTACCACTGTTGGTAGCAAAAGGACTCTCTCTCTCTATCTCTCTCTATCTCTCTCTCTCTCTCTCTCTATCTATCTATCTATCTATCTCTCACTCTCTCTCTCTCTCTCTCAGAGTGAAAGGCACGTTGTATGACGCTTGTGTGAGAACAGCTATGTTACATGACAGTGAGACAGAGGCTCTGACTGTGGAGGACATGCGTAGGCTGGAGAGGAATGAAGGTAGTATGTCCCATTAGATTTTCAACATCAGTGTGCATGACCGACAAAGCACAACTGTGTTGAGAAAAAAAGTTAGGCATAAGAGGGATTAAATGTGGTATGCAGGAGAAGACTGCGTTGGTTTGGACACGTGATGCGTATGAGTGAAGACAGCTGTATACAGAAGCGGATGGTACCTGCGGAAGAGGGAGACCCAGGAAGACATGAGATAAAGTGGTGAGGACTGATCTTAGGATGTTGGTGCTCACAGAGGAAATGACAGTAGACCGAGATGTTTGGCGACATGAGGTCCTAGGAAAGACCCTTCCACGAAACTGAGTGCTAGAAGAGTTGTGTCCAACCCACATGTAACAACACATTTTTCACCCACTCTACCCAAAGAAATCAAACTACATCTCCTCTTCTAAACTGCATCTTTCTCTTCCTCACATTTTCTCCTCATACATTATGTTTGTTTTCCAATCCCTCTTTTGCCTTCAATGTCGTGCTCACAGTATCGCTGCTCCCCACACCCCGACCATCCACACCCACTCCCTATTTTTCTAACCAGGTTCTACGCTCATATTCTTGCTACTTGCACTAGCACTACACCATCTCTCTTCTACTCTCTCTCTCTTACACTTTTGCTGTTTCATATTCTCTCTCTCTCTCTCTCTTTATCTCTCTCACTCTCTCTCTCTCTCTCTCTATCTATCTATCTATCTATCTATCTATCTCCTTCTCTTGTTTTTCCTATGATTAGGTAACTAAGTATCACCTTTACATCAGCACACTTGTTTCTGGACTTTTTCTGTACATCTCTCACTCTCCATCTCCTCTCTTTCTCTCTCTCTCTCTCTCTCTCTCTCTCTCTCTCTCTCTCTCTCTCTCTC
>NC_068991.1:35581547-35582125 GCF_001194135.2 Octopus bimaculoides | reverse complement strand
CTCTCTCTCTCTCTCTCTCTCTCTCTCTCTCTCTCTCTCTCTCTCTCTCTCACTGAGTAACTATGTACCTCCTCTATAGCAAGACACCTATTTCTGCCCCTCTATTTCTCTATTACACTCTAACTTTTCATCACTTGATACTGGACCACCCAGTTTAATGCTCCCTCTGTTGTGACAAGACATCTGCTTCTGTCTCTCTGTCTTTTTGTCACACTTTCATCCTCTGATACAAATGCTCTGCCCCTCTCATAATTCCATGTCTTGTGAGTTACTTGGTTACCCTGCCAGTGCTGGTGCCACTTTAAAAGCATCGAGCCCACATTGTAACGTGGTTGGCGTCTGGAAGGGCATCCAGCTGTAAAAATCTTGCCAAAATTAACTTCGTCTGTGCTAATTCCACGTAAAAAGCACTAAGTTCACTCTGCGGACTGGTTGGCGTTAGGAAGGGCATCCAGCCATAAAACCCCAGCCAAAACAGACACAGTAGCCTTGAGTAGATTTTCTACCTGGCCGGCTCTTGTCAACCGTCCTACCAATGCATGCATGGAAGATGGACACATGTGTGTGTGTGTGTGTGT
>NC_068991.1:35580529-35581446 GCF_001194135.2 Octopus bimaculoides | reverse complement strand
CAGATGACAAAGAAATAAATTATCTTATAAACTTCATTTGCTTACGGCAGCTTATTTTGGGATTTGATGTTTTTTAGGCATGTTGCCAGGGATGTAGAGAGTTTAGAGGCTCCATACAATAACACCGCTTTTACGTTAGTGTTAAAAATTCTTATTTTGTTCTTTATTGAAATTACACTTGCGCTCCATAGTTTTTTTAACAAGTGAAAAGCGGTCTTAATATCTGACCGTCTTAATATCTTCGTCTGTGCCGCCTGAGAACGTTATCTTACTACCTAAATACGTAAACTCGGCTACATCCTCTAGTTCACCGGTTTCTAGTTTAATACGTTCGCTGTTTTCTTCGTTAATGCGCATAATCTTTGATTTGTCGCGGTTGACTTTCAATCCTAGTTTGGCAGCTATTGCTTCTGATTTTGACGTTTTATTTCGTATTTGGCTATATGTTTGTGAAAGTAGCTATATCATCTGCAAAGTCGAGATCTTCTAGAACTTCTGCATCCGTCCATTTAATGCCTGTTTGGCTTTCAATCGTAGTTTCCTTTATAATCCAATCTATAATTAGTAGAAATAAAAAGGGAGAAAGTATACAGTCCTGTCGAACTCCTGGTTTTACTTCGAATTTATCCGTAGCTCCGTTTCCATGCAAGACTTGGCATGACATTCCTTGGTAAGGCGCTCATATTATAGATATATATTTGTCTGGTATCCCGTAGTGCTGCATACTTTTCCATAAGCCTTTCCTATCTACACTATCAAATGCTTTTTCGAAATCAATAAAGTTAATATAAAGCGGTGCATTCCACTCTGCGCTTTGCTCTAAGATAATGCGAAGAGTGGCGATTTGATCCACACATGAGCAGTTCTTCCTAAATCCGGCTTGTTCTTTACGCAGCAATTTGTCAACTGCGGTCCCC
>NC_068991.1:35579110-35580281 GCF_001194135.2 Octopus bimaculoides | reverse complement strand
TGTGTGTGTGTGTGTGTGTGTGTGTGTGTGTGTGTGTGTGTGTGTGTATACACATATATACATATATACATATATGTATATATGTATATATATCATATATTATATATCATAATGCATATACTTATATAACAATATAACAACATACATGCTTATACACACACACAAACATATTATATACGTGTGTGTGTTTATGTATGTGTGTGTATGTGTGTGTGTGAATGTGTGTATGTATTTATTATGTATTTATATATGTATGTATCAACTCTCTTTTAACATCAATATACGCAAAAGTTCCGTGTGAAAAGTTACGAAATATTTGTGGCTTTCGAGATTAGAGTGGCATTTCGTCGGGCTTGCATCAGAGGTGCTATCTTACATTGTGCATCTGTCAAGCGTTGTGTTTTGTGCTTATATCGGGAGAAGAGAGAAATTATGGATGTAGAAGAAAAATAATACAAAATTAAAACTGCGAAATGCCGTTTTGGCTATTACATGTGATTTTGGCTATTACAAGTGCCCTTTGTTCGGCAGATGATAAAACGATATTTAAAGTTAAAACGTTAAACGAGACTGTTTCATAAAATTATGATGTTATAATTGCAAATTGAGATTAACGTTACCAACTTGTGAAACTATTCACTTGCGATATTTGCTAGTGTTTGGAAGGAAACTTCTTGTAATTTGTTATCAAATACATTGTTTGCGTTAACTTATTTACTAATCTTTGTTTTTCTCTAATTTTTTCCTAAATGTCCGAACGTATCGACTGTCCAGGTTACCCCGCCCAGTTTGGCGCAGGGATCCGAAGAATTCTACAACGCATGAATCCGTGTATTTGCCGCCCGAAAACATTTGATGATGACACTTCTATAGATTCCGTAGAACTTAGTTCAACAGCAACAGATTCGTCATCGACAGTCACGCCAGAAGAAATGGGTAAGTTTTGATGAATGCAGTTCATTCCTGAAATATATTAACAATTTAGATAACTTTCATCTCTCTCTCTCTCTATCTATCTATCTATCTTTCTTTCTTTCTCTCTTTCTTTCTCTCTCTTTCTTTCTCTCTCTTTCTTTCTCTTTCTTTCTCTCTCTCTCTCTCTCTCTCTCTTTCTTTGTGTTTGCACACAAACATACATGCATATAAATCTCTGTGTGTGTGTGTGTGTGTG
>NC_068991.1:35575358-35578745 GCF_001194135.2 Octopus bimaculoides | reverse complement strand
ATATATATATATATAATAATAAAAATTCGCTAACTTGTTCTTGTACGCACCTGTGGTGTGTCACACTTCATAGGAAATAGTGAGTGGCAAAGCGGGAGAGAGGAGGACAGAGAGGAAGTGAGAGAGAAAGAAATAGTGAGAAAGAAAGAGAGAAAGATAGACAGTGAGAGAGACAATGAGTGATGACGGCGTTCGTTTTGTGTTTTTAAATGTTTATCACATCGCAAGATTTGGAGATACATAGATCGAAAGAAAAGTTCATTCATAGATACATACACACATTGTTAAATTAAAAGCGGGACAGAGGAAGTGAGAGAGACAGTACATACATAGATCGAAAGAAAAGTTGATACATGTCACTTTCACTTTTCATTACAACACGAGGATAAAATAAACTCGCAAGTGGCTGAGTACTCCGCAGATATGCATACCATTAACATAGTCCTCATGGAGATTCAACCTCACACAGAATATGACAAGGCTGGCCCCTTTGAATTACAGCTACAACTCATTTTGGCCTGCTGAGTGGACTGGAGCAAGATAAACCTTCAAGTAGTTGGAAGAAGATGAAAGAAAATCCTATATAGGGGCAACAAGATCTTTTTCGTCGTTAGGATTACTATGGGTGTTAATACGGTCCTAACAGCGGCATTTGTGCGTCTCACAGATCTGGAGGCCAAGCCCCCTAGATAAACACCGATGCGCAAGCTGTTGTTATCAAACTGAACGTGAGTCGAGGGCGAATACACGATGGAATAGCAATTATTTCGTCTTAATTTTCACTACTTATACTAAACACATGACATTTTTGCATTATGATATGGGACATTGCCTTCTTTCACTCTTTTTTTTTTTTCTAAATGGCACTCCGTCGGTTACGACGATGAGGTTCCTGTTTATCTGATCAACAGAACAGTCTGCTCGTAAAATTAACGCGCAAATGACTGAGTACTCCTTACACATGCATACCATAAGGTAGTTCTCTGGGAGATTCAGCCTCACACATAATGTGACAAGGCTCACCCCTTCAAATTACGGTTACAACTCATTTTTGCCAGCTAAGTGGACTGCAAGGAGAAGTAGAGTACCTTGCTCAAGAACACAGTGCGCCGCAGGGAATCGTACTCATGACCTCACGATCGTTGGCCGAATACCCCTAACCACTGAGCCACGCACCTTCACTCTTTCAACCGTGGAGAAAAGTAGTGAAGCGATATAGAGACAGAGAAAGGAAAGCCTCAGTCATTTAAAATGACAATTAGCCTGAAATGCAATCTTTTCTAGCTTCTTTACTTTTAACAATGAAGAAAAGGGAAAGACATTTAATAATGAATAGAGGAAGGTCTTTCAAGTGTTTACGTTTTCATTCTGGGAGTTCTAGAACGATCGACTGTTAGTTCTCTCTTCTTTACCCCAACCCCCAGTACTTATTCGCCTTCTTTCATAGCTCTTCATGTCTTTTAGTTGGCGGGAAAGACCATGTTTTGGGGGGGTTTTCAGGCATTTTTAACGTTTTCTCTGCAAACTACAAACAATGCAAATTTCGAACGTGATATAGCTATGAAAAGAGCCCAGAAAAATGGATAATACCCCTACAAAATGGGTGGGGGAGAAAAGTTGCCAACATGTGGCTACACGAAATTCAACTTTAAAGAGTCTTCTACAATAGCCTCAAGCCGACCAAACCTCAAGAGTGAATTTGGTAGACAGAAATTGAAAGAAGCCCGTCATATATATGATACATACTTACTTACAAGGTGAGCAAAGGTGTACGTACGCTGCTATATGTATATATAGATTTTTTTTAAAAAACGGAATAAGAACGTAACGGACGATAATAAAAATACACGCACAGGTAGACGATACAAAGACAGACAGGAAAAACCATAACGGATCATTCGTGGCCGTGTATGTTTGTGTCTGTTTGTCCCCCCACCACTATTGCTTGACAACCGATGTTGGTGTGTTTGCGTCCGCGTAACTTAGCTGTTCGGCAGAAGAGACTGATAGAATAAGCACCAGGTTTACAGAGAATAAGTCCAGGAGTCGATTTCTTCCTCTAAAGGGCGGTGCTCCAGCATGGCCACCGTCAAATAACTGAAACAACTAAAAGAATAACGGAATACCAGCAGAACCACTAAACCAAGATTCTTTGAATATGTATGATGTATTTTAAGGCTAAATAATAATTCTGTTTACGTTTGCATAACTGAGATATTTTTCATAAAAGTTATCGGTTTTACACTTCTTTCTATATTCTGTAAATGTCACAATATAGGAACAATGCTCATGGCACCAGCACACAATTTACATATACTTACGTTTTTTTTATATTTTCCAGAAATTTTTCACGGGTCCAGCTAGTATATATAAATGCATGTATGAATAAATGTGTGTGTGTGTGTGTGTGTGTGTGTGTGCGCGCGTATGACTAAATATATATAAGTATATAAGTATGCATGCATACACGAAGGATTGATGTTAATTTTTGTCTTCTTTTCGATTCCAGATACTTCTCCCAAGAAGTCGCCAATTCCTGATCTCATCCTTCTTGACGGTGAGGAATAATAAACGTCTTTTCTAATGTAGACTTGTATCTTTTACTTTTCTATAACATACATGCATCAATAAAGGTATGTTTCAATTGTAAACACGTATGACTTGGTGGTATGTTCTAGTCTTTCTCCAATTATTCTAGGTGATTATGATGTAGCTATGTCACTGAGAAATCCAAACCGCGTAAGTGAACCCACCACACAACACAACACAGACACATAGGTATACACGTATGCTCCTTGGCAACTTCTCTTTCTTTCTCTCTTTCTTTCACTCTCTCTCTCTCTCTCTCTATCTCTCTCTATCTCTCTTTCTTTCTCTCTCTCTCTCTCTCTCTCTCTCTTTATCTCTCATTCATTCTCTCTCTCTTTATCTTTCTTTCATTCTCTCTCTTTATCTCTCTTTCTTTCTCTCTCTCTCTCTCTGTCTCTCTCTTTCTTTCTCTCTCCTCCTGTGACACACAGGCACACACACACACACACACACACACACACACACACACAAATTCGTGTAATCTAACATTTTAAAATATATTTGCAGCCACAGTTCGCTCCTGCTCGGTAATGGATGTAGACAGACCTGAACAGGGTAGGTTTCTATAGGCACAGCCCATTAATATATGATTATGGTTATAATGATCCTTTAACTTATCTCTTTAAAATCATATATATATATATACAGGCATATATATATATGTGTGTATTGGTGTATATCATGAAGGATATTGTGTCCAACATCTATAGTTAAGCCATCTTTATGAACTGACGTCTCAAAATTGTAAATTGCCATACATATATACATATATATATATATATATACATATATATATAT
>NC_068991.1:35571510-35574940 GCF_001194135.2 Octopus bimaculoides | reverse complement strand
ATATATATATATGCATATATATATATGTATGTATGTATGTATGTGTATATGTATTATACAGTATCTCACAGAAGTATGTGCAACTTAAAATTTTCAGTAAAATTGCCATTCCTCTGTTAATATCGAAGGAAGTCAAACGAAATTTATACTGAATAAAATATTTTATACATGCAAACATTACACAAATTTGAACCATAAAACAATGAACGCTTTCAAAGATATGAACGAAGTATTAATTTTCAAACGTTACAAAAATATGTACACCCTAAAGGAAATTGCTATCTCTTCAATATTTTATCCCCTTTTTTTACTAAATTCAGATATTGCTGATAATTCCAATTCTAATAAATTATTTCTCCTGGAATTTTGCACCGGTCATTGTTACTGTATCTGCAGGAATTCGGATTTGTTGTACCGTGGTCAAATCTTCATTGTGATTTAAATGGCTACAAAAAGAAAAGAATTGTCTGAAGAATTGAAGAAAATTATTTTTAATTTGCACAAGAGTGGTTTAGGATACAAGTATATTAGGAAACGAATGCATATTAACGTAAACACAGTTGCCAAAGTAATTCAGAAGTACAAAGCTACTGAACGGCTATGCAATAAACATCGTCCAGGTCGTCCTTCTATTTTAATTCTGCGTGATATTCGCCACATCCAACGTTGCGTGATGGACGACAGGCGTCGTACCGCTTCACCTTTGACCCAAGAAGTATCTTCTGTTAGTGGAAAGAGTGTATCCGCCCAAACAGTAAGACGAAGTTTGAACCAGTGTGGTCTTCGTGGACGCATTCCTCGTAGGAAGCCTCTCCTCAGTACCAGGCATAAATCAAGTCGTCTTCCTTTTGCCGACACATATGTGAGTAATGGGAAGGTGCTTTGGAATAAAGTTCTTTTTTCTGACGAGACTAAAATCAACTTGTTTAGATCAGATGGTATTAAACGAGTATAGCGACGACCAGGTGAAGATAACAGCAACAAATGCACCGTACCTACCGGGAAACACGGCAGCGGAAGTGTTATGCATTGGGGATGCTTGAGTGTGGCTGATGTGGGAGGACTCTCATTCTTTTGCTACTCTAGGCACAAGGCCTGAAATTTTTGGGGGTGGGGACCAGTCGAGTAGATAGACCCCAGTACGCAACTGGTACTTGATTTATTGACCTTTGAAAGGATGAAAAGCAAAGTGGAATTTGAACTCAGAACGTAGACACAGACGAAATACCACTAAACATTTCGCCCGGTGTGCTAACGTTTCTGCCAGCTTGCCGCCAGGACTCACATTTACTGAGAGAACAATGGATTCAAGGCTTTATTGTAACATATTGCAGAAAACAATGTTGAAAAGCGTCAAGGAATTAGGAAGACGTTCCATGTTTGAACATGATAATGACCCTAAACACACTTCAAAGATGACGACTAAGTTTTTATCAGATAAAAAGGTAAAGGTAAAGGTATTGACTTGGCCTACCATGTCACCTGATTTAAACCCGATAGAACATCTGTGGGGTGTTTTGAAAAGGAAGGTTGAGGAGAAAAAACCCCGCAATGTTACACAGTTGAAAGACATCATTCAGGATGAATGGAGGTTGATTTCAGCGGTTATATGCGGAAATTTAGTCCAGAAGACTTAATGCAGTCATTGAAAGCAAGGGCGGTCACACTAAATATTGAATATAGCATATTTCCTTTAGGGTGTACATATTTTCGTAACGTTTGAAAATTAATACTTCGTTCATATCTTTGAAAATGTTTATTGCTTTGTGATCCAAATTTGTAAAATGCTTGCATATATAATATATTTTATTCAGTATAAATTTCGTTTGATTTCCTTCGATATTATCAGAGTAATGGCAACTTTACTGAAATTTTTTAGGGGTTCACATACTTCTGAGAGATACTATATACATGTACACTCATGTAAGATTTCTTTCACTGTTTCTTTAGATCTGCCCCCGGTAGAGACTGTCTGTCGTGATCTTTATTAATATGAAGAAGCGTGGTTAAAGGTAAGTAATGAAAGTATCTAGCCCTTTCCAATTTTTAAAAAACGACACTGGGTTACACTGTAAGTGTGCATGCTCTTCAAATATAGATAGATAGATATATAGATAGGTAGGTAGATAGATAGATAGATAGATAGATAGATAGATAGATAGATAGATAGATAGATATGCATACATACAAACATACATACGTGTGTGTGTGTGTGTGTGTGTGTGTGTGTGTGTGTGTGTGTGTGTGTGTGTGTGTGTGTGTGTGTGTGTGTGTGTGTGTACATGTTTATACATATATATATTAGATAATAAATCGTCTGGTATACACCTGGTAGCTTACCAGCAAAGCATGTTCCCTTTCAGTGTTCGTTAGGTATTTGATTAATGAGAGTGACGGAAGATGGGTGATACGAGAATATTTATTGATCACTACAACTATTTCGACCCATCCAGCATCGATCCTTCACGGGTGGGATACTGAACAGCTGCTTTAGGAGTATCCGCCGGTGTAGATGTGTCTCTTCAGTTGTATCTCGTTAAGAAATGTATCTCGTTAAGAAATGTCTGTTCCGCTAGTTTTCTTCTCGCTATGTGTATACAAAAGCAACAAATTAAGGGATACAACTTCATTATAATAGAAGATCAATGAAAATCAAATGCAAAAAGAAACAAATACACAATACAGCGAAAAAAGTAATAAATATAACCGTTAACAGATATGGATGTATAAACGCTCTCTCTTAAGTTGTATGGCGCACGTACACTCGCTCGTACAAACATACATGAAGATAAAACGATAAACATACGCGTGGTTTGGCGCACATACGCTCACACAGCAAAGTAAATAGATACTTTGCGTTTATAGGAATGAGGAGGTTACAGTTAATTTATCTATACCTTAAAGTAAATTACGGTTATTAATTTGGTTAATTACTCAAATTCATTCCCATTGCATTGTGCAAAAGTGCATTTATAAGCATGTATGCATCTTGACAGTCTTTCAGAAATTCCATTAATGATGTTCTCATTGGTCCACAAAATACACAGATTCCTCGGTTATATTTAATACTTTTTTTTTTTTTGCTGTATTGTGTATTTGCTTATTTTTTGCACCTGATAATTATTACTGATCTTCTATGTATCCCTTCATTTGTTACTTTTGTATACGCATACCGAGAAGAAAACTAGCGGAACAAACGTTATTTTAACTAGTTTAATCAATTGAGGAGACATATCTACACCGGCGGATACTCCTAAAGCACTTGTTCAGTATCCCACCCGTGCGGGATCGAAGCTAGATGGGTCGAAACAATTGTATTGATCAATAAACATTTTCGTATCTTCCATCTCTCCCTCGCATTAATCGAATATATATACTCTGTGTGTGTGTGTGTGTGTGTGTGTGTGTGTGTGTGTGTGTGTGTGTGTGT
>NC_068991.1:35563256-35564530 GCF_001194135.2 Octopus bimaculoides | reverse complement strand
AAAAAAAAATGGCTAGAAAGCCGAAATTGGTTTTTATATCCTGGAAATGTGCCACACAGGGCAGATTTCCGTCGCAAAAAACTTGCACCAGAGAGTCTACAAGTTGTTATACAACTTTGTATATAAAATAAATTTTACAAACAAACTTTTTAAAACATGAAAAAGGCAAAACTTACAGAGCCGACACGTCTACCGACACGTCTACCGTCCGTCCATAGAGATAGATAGATAGATAGATAGATATGCTGTTTATAAATATTTTATGTATTTTCGTGTATGTTTTTCTGTCTGTTTGTGATTGTCTTCTATTGTTCTAGTTGGGCTTCTTCTGACGAAGCATGTTGCACATATCTGTCACTTAATATGATTTTAATAAATCTTCATTACTAAATACATCTCAGAATAGATATTTTTTGTTTCCTTTTCCTTTTGTATATTTTCATTCTTTGCATTCGTGTCAAATTATATTTCAATTTCATTTAATTTAACTATTTATAGAAAAAATAGCATGCATTCCAGTCTTTGTACAAATAGTCATAATTAATATTAATTTGCCAACAAGTTTCTTCATATATACAAAACGGCCAAACATTCGGTGCTTGCTTGAAACATTCACGAAACCGTGAGCATAAGTAATAAACTGACTTTCAAAAATTCTGAAATATACAATAAATACTTACATTCGATTTTGTGTGATCCCTTGATCGATATGCTTTCTGTATACATAAGGTTCGATTTAGTTTTTATATTCGTTTCCAGATATTTGAAGCCGCTTGTCAGAGATGTGATTGGAATGGTCAATATAAAGTGCTATAACTATGTTGCACAAAGCAATTCTCAGACACTCTACCGATTCTGAGAAAGCAGCAATAAGCTATGTGGAAGAACTGCATAATAGTTATGTGGTGTTTGGTGTTGATTATAGAGAACAGACCCCCTACCACACTTCTTATCTTAAAATTCAATGACCAAAGTAAATAAATAAAAATTGTGCGGTTTACAACAATGCTAAGAAAAAATAAAATTCAAAATAAAATTCAATGACATTCTGAATAAAATGATTAAAACTAACATTAGTTTTGCCTTGTTTATTCAGTACTATAATATATATTTTCAAATGGGGGTACCTGAGATGTGTTAAAGAAATAAGTATCATCTACATCTTTCTTCTCTTTATACCTCTTTCCATCCACGTCTCTCTCCTCTCTCCCTCTTCCTCTCTTTCTTTATATATACATACATTATATATATACACACACATATGCGCATATATA
>NC_068991.1:35558218-35563109 GCF_001194135.2 Octopus bimaculoides | reverse complement strand
AAGAAGAAAAATAAGCGAAAATGCACATTGGAAATCAAAAAAAGTAAAGGCTTTTTATGAAAATAACGATAGGTATATACAATTAGATGAACTGAGGTAGGAATAAAAGTAATAAAAGTCATTATTGTGAGTTGTTAAAGAGATTCAAAAGCATACCGGTTTCGTAAAGTTACTAATCATTGCTTTGAATGCACACCGAATACTGAACGGTGTTAGGTCTACTAGTCCCTGAGTAAAAGGATTATGTGTAAGGGAGGTAAGTAGTTCTGGATTTGGTGCAATTAGGGTAGATCTAGATCTGTAATGTGAATGGTGTATGGGAAGTATGGGGGTTGGTGGTATTAAATGGAAGGTTAGTAGTGTTCTAAATTATGTTACGTGTTCATATTTAGTCGTGGAAGATATTTATTGATGAAAGTTGCCTCTTTATTCATTCTTTGTTGTATTGAGGTGTTCTGTGAACATTGATAGAAGGGAAAAATTAGGAAATTAGGATTAATATTCTTGGCACACCTTTCTATCTGTCCACTGACCTGTATCAGCATTGATTTTTCCTACGTTTCGTATCGAGACATCGGGTATAAACAGACAATGTGATCGAAGACAAAAGTGGGTAATGAGTGTACATACCTTATTCCAGGGTTTGTTGCCTCTTCTTTAGCACTCATTTAACCCACTATTCCCTCCGAACTCATTGCTTATATAGAGCACTTCTGATGCAACAGAACGAAGTACTGACTTATGAAAACATTTAGTATACCTTATAGTATATTGCGTTTCCATAACGAAGAAGTACATACCTACAAAACTTTGATGTCTACATACCTGTCCCAGGAATGTGTCTAACATGTAAACTGGTGTATCCAATAACTTAACACTGTTGTATGCGGTGACTATATACGCAATGTGTTCGGAGGGAATCGCCAGCCACCAAGGGACATGCTCAACTGGTTAAGGTCAAACAACTGACAAGCAAATCTGTGGTATTAAGCAGAAAATTTGCTGTAGCCCATCTTTTATACCAAAACAAAACAATGTAGATGATAACACTTCTAATCAATTAAGAAGCCATGAGAGCCACTGCCTGGTACAACATCCGGGCATTTATTATTATTATTATTATTATTATTATGATCATCATCATCATCATCATCATCATCATCATTATCATTATTCTGGTCACTGCCTGGAATCGAACTCGGAATCTTGGGGTTAGTAGCCCGCGCTCATAACCTACGCCATATGCACTAATGATAATAATAATAACAACAACAACAACAACAACAACATGGACGCGCTACACATTCAGAAACAAATCTAATCCAATAACATCGATGGCATTAAATAAAGGAACCTGTGGAAGACATGAAGGAAGCGGTCTTTTAACGAAAATAATTTTTTAAAAACACGAAATTTTACTGCCATACAAAGCACAGTTTCTCCGCTACACGATGTCTCAGTGAGACATGTGTGAAACACACACATGAAGTCAACACCGGAAAGTTTACAAATTATAAAATGTAAATGGAACAAAACAGTAAGTACATAAACTGAGTAATTACGCATGCACTCGAATGTCTACACAATCATAAATACATTTTGATTCCCATAGGACTACACATACATCTCAATGTTTACACAACTACGTGAAATTTACAGAACACACATTAACGTATATGAAAACACTTGTCACAGACGAAGCAAAAACCAAAAACAAAACTTTTTCTTTTTCATTTTTTTTTATTTTTCGAACTAACACAGAGTGAACTATTCATAAGTTTTAAAACACCACAAAAAACTATGCTCGGAGATAAACCTATCAACAAAAAAAAATACAGATGAATGCAAATCCGTTAGTCTTAAGAAGCTACGGTACGAGCAATGTTTACATGCAGAGAACTCGGTGACGGTGTTGTCTCAAGAAAATTTACCCTAAACACACAAATCCGTCCCCTAACGTCAACGTCGAAGCTCGTCATGCCTCAATGATAACAAAGCAAATTACAAACCAGATTGGTCGTCGACCGGATCACAAAGGGCCACGTACTCGATATAGATCTGTTAGTCTTAAGAAGCTACATTACGAGCAATGTTTACATGCAGAGAACTCGGAGATATTGTTGTCTCAAAAAATTAACCCTAAACAGACAGATCCGTCCCCTAATGCCAACGTCGAAGCTCGTCATGCCCCACTGTTAACAAAGCAAAATACAAACCGGAATTATCATCGACCGGATAACAAAAGGCCACGTACTCGAATGAGAAGCCAGATTCGAGACAAAAAATCAGCTATTGGTTCAAATCTTCCCGAAACACAGGAGCTGGAAGTACCCCACAACCGGAATATTCCAACAGATGGCTATCCATGCTCGTCATGAAACAACCAAAAGAAAAAGAATGAAAATGGTCTAGAGAAGATAATTAAGAAGTTCTTACGGCCTTCTACCATGCCATATATTTCCTCACAAATAAATCTAATACTGTACAAACTTACTTAAACTGGAGACAGAAACACCTTGAAGTAAGACACTACATAGACAGTAACAAACTTGCCAACGTCAGAAGAAACATTATGAAAAAAAATTACTAACTGAAGTAGAGATTGATCAAATTAAACAAGCAGTAAGAGATAAAAAGAATGAAGCTGCAGCTAAGGAAGATACTACAGAGGAAATAATTATAGACCAGCCCAGGGCTGATGAAAATGCAGTAATGATTGAAAGAGTTAATATAACTGATAAGCAAAGTGAAATACTCTCTGAACCAACCATAAACACTAAGGCAGATGAAAATCAAATAGATGAAGAAAGTCACACAGAAATTGACCCAACAGAACTTTTGGTTGAATGCCTTCCCAGAGAGTCATGAACTACTAACAAAACTTTACAACCATGTTTTGCAGCATTCTAGTATGATCCCCTCTTGGCTAGTTAATGGTTTAACATTCCTACTTCCAAAAAATGAAAAACAAATGAACCAAAAGATTATCGACCCATAACCTGCTTAACAACAATGTATAAAACGCTAACATCTATCCTGACTGAATATACCTATATTTTTTAATAGAAAGTAGCATATTCCCTAATGAGCAAAAAGGATGTAAACGTGGATCTTATGGTTGTAAAGATCAGTTACTCATCAATAACATGATCTTAGAAGATAGTCACAAACGACACAAATACTTGTCAATAGCCTGGATAGACTATAAAAAAGTTTTTGATAGCCTATCACATAGCTGGATTAAGAAATGTCTGGAAATGTATGAAATAGCTCCTACACTGCGAAATTTTTTGTCTGTAAGTATGAGATCATGGAGAAGCACACTGACTTTGAACAGTGACAATGAATCTCTAAATGCTGGAGATGTAAGAATTTCATGTGGAATTTTCCAGGGTGACTCTCTATCACCACTCCTCTTTTGTGTAGCCTTTATACCTCTCTCAAAATTGCTCAATGATGCACAGTACGGTTATAAAATGTTTGATAAAAATATAAATCATCTCATTTACATGGATGATTTAAAGCTATTTGCAAAAATATGACCAACAACTCAAGGGCTTACTAGCGATTGTTAAATAATTCAGTGATGACATCGGGATGCAATTTGACCTCGATAAATGTGCAAAAACTACCTTTATCAAAAGAAAATTGACAGAAATATTTAACGTTAACCTTGACCAGCAGAATGTCATAAAGGAGTTAGAACCAGCGGAGAGCTACAAATACCTAGGGGTAATTGAAGGGGACGGAATCAAACTTGCAGTGATGAGGGAAAAGATCAGAAGAGAATGTTATCGCAGGATGAGAGCAATACTGAAGATAGAGCTGAATGCAAAAACAGGATCGAAGCAATCAGTGCTTTAGCCATACCACTCGTGACTTACAGTTTCAATATCATTGATTGGTCAATTACTGAAATATGTAATCTTGACAGAAAAATACGAAAACTGTTGACAATGAATAGAATGCACCACCCTAAGGCAGATATAGAACGACTTTATCTGCCAAGAAAAGTGGGAGGCCGTGGACTTTTACAACTGGCATTAACAATGAAGATTGCCACAATTGGCCTAGACACCTACCTGAAAAACTCTGAGGACTGGATGTGAAAACTTGTCTCAAAACATGAAAACAAAGAAAGCATCATACTCAGTAACAAAACAGGCAAAGGAATATCTAAGTGAATTCCAAATACAACAAATTCCAGAATTAGACTACTAGAAACAAGCGCAGAAAAAGCTAAGCGTATGGAAATCCGTGCTAAAACTGCTGCCTTAGATATTCTGACTGATAAATGGCAACAAAATCCTCTCAATGGCAGATACCCAAAGTGAGCGAATAATGTCGATGTTGACAAAGCCCCTTCTGGCTTAAAATCAGAAACAGGGGGGGGGGGGTATCATAGCAGCCCAAGATAAATGCCTACCTACAAGAAACTACCAGACCAACATATTAAAGAACGGCAGCTCCCCAATATGTCGTGTATGTCAACAACAAAATTAGACCATTGATCATGTTGTCTCCATGTGCAGTCTTCTTGCACCTACAGAGTATCTCAACATGCATGATAGAGCTGCACAATATGTTCACTGGTAACTCGAATGCCTTAGGTATAATAAAAGAAATATTCAGACAAATACATAACAAAAACACCAGGACTTACAAATATATATAACATACAAAAAATTGCACTACTAGGCACTGCACACATCCTACGCAAAACACTTTCAATACAGTAACCATAAGAGCATCACAGCAAACCACAGCACATACCCAAGGCGCACAGAGCTGCGCTCGGTAATGAAGTGAAAGCACGTTATAAAAATAAAACTACTGAACAATAATAATAATAATAATAATAATAATAATAATAATAATAATGATAATGATA
>NC_068991.1:35555686-35557554 GCF_001194135.2 Octopus bimaculoides | reverse complement strand
CATGAACTTCTAACTTGTTGTCTCTTGAGGTCTCTGGGTGAGACTTGGATCCAGCTTGTACAAATGCAAAGCAAAAGTCAAACATAAAATAACAATAATAATAATAATAATAATAATAATAATAATAATAATAATAATAATAATAATAACATCGAAAAATACCTTAGGAATGAGAACCCAGGTTCGAAATTTCCTCAAGACACCTGATGAAGACTTGGGGGGTATATCAGCCGAAACGTTGTGTTAACAACAAACAAGATGAAGACAAATATCCGTCAAATGTAAATAACGTAAATAATGTTCTTCGCGTAACTTCTTTCTCAACAGCGCCTTTCGTGGCTCATAAATTCTACATGATTTGTGACAGTAGCTGTAGTAGAGCAATGTTGAGGCTGAAGTGTCCACCACTATTATGCACTTAACGTCTTTGTCTTGTCTCCTCAGCATGTTGAATGCAGATATCTTCATTAGCTTTGGCACATCTGTGCACAGCGTTTCACTACTTGTGGTCCTTTGCTGATTCTTCTCATTTTACTTTATTGATTGAGGACTCTCTGAGTGTTGTTTCAGATTAGTCCTTAAAGCGCATTTCTGAGTGTCCTAAGCTTCTTTCCATTTGCAAGTTCTCCATACAACACTTGCTTGCAGATTCGTGTAACATTCCCTAGCCATCTAAGTCGTCTGGATCTAAGCATGAGATGGAGTGATAGAACCTCTGCTCTCCAGAGTACATGTGTGGCGGAAATTTTGTCTTGCTTTCTCATGCTAAGAATTTTCCTCAAACAGCGCTAATGGAAGCTGTTCAGATTTCTTTCTTGACTTAAATATATCATCAATGTCTCACATCCATTAAGAAGAGTTAAGACGACACATGTCTTGTAGATCAAAATCTTAGTCTTTGTTTTAGGCGTGTCATTTTCCCACGCGAGTACTCATGCAGCTTTGCCAAGAGTTAGCCTACTGCATATTGTGGATCCCAAGTAAACAAGCTTCCCAACAATATTCAGAGTATTTCCATTCAGTTTGATAACTGGAGATGAGTCTGTTCCTCGGCCTATTACCACTGTCTTTTTTGACGCTAATGGCTAACGTGAAAAGATATCAAGTTCTGATGAGACTATCCATCAATCTCTGGAATGCTACTTCGCTGTGGGACTAGTCTTAACGTAAATTCCATCTTCACGTCCTCTGAAAGTGTGTTCACTTCTTCTGAATGCATGATGAAGTAGTAAAATATATTCCGAAAAGGGTAGGAGAAAGAATGCATCATTGATTGGTTCCATGCTTTCTTCATGCTGCCAGCAATTAAGTAGTAAACTGTGCAGGTGTGACAGAACTTCTTTACGCAGTTATGTTGTTCAAGATTTACGCAGTTATGTTGTTCTCTGTATGTGTTTCACCGTTTGGCAGGACGTTGGTTGCTTCCACGAGATCTTCTTCTGAAGAGTCTTCCTCTAAAGATTTTTCCTCTAATTCGGTAAGCATAACAAATGAAAGTAAAGCTTGTTCCAAATCGGATTTTGCTGGAATATCATCAGCGTATAGTGTTATAGATGTTCTTTTTTGACCTTTATTCACTTACCATTTTCAGTCTTCAGTTTGGCTATCTTTGTGACATTGGTCCAAGTGAGATAAGTGCACTGTTTTAGAGTTGCAAAGATCTGGAACTGCATGGATGGCCTTGCAGAGATTGGTCCAGTGCAAATACAAACACAAAGACTCACACATATATAATATGCATACATACATACACACACACGTGTGTGTGCGTGTGTGTGTGTGTGTGTGTGTGTGCGTGTGTGTGTGTGTGTGTGTGTGTGTGTGTGTGTGTGTGTGTGTGTGTGTGTGTGTGTGTGTGTGTGTGTGTG
>NC_068991.1:35551426-35555470 GCF_001194135.2 Octopus bimaculoides | reverse complement strand
GTGTGTGTGTGTGTGTGTGTGTGTGTGTGTGTGTGTGTGTGTGTGTGTGTGTGAAAGATATACCATACTGCTTAGAATAGAGAACGTTTTGATGGTCTCTCCCATCGAAAATGCCGTATGAGCGTTCAGATTTTGCCGAACGACCTGCACGATTGATTTATTTATAGTGATCAAATGTAAGTGCTGTACATTACCCGACTCCCTGCGTCGAATTGACATTGCCTGAAGAGGTGCACGGTGTACCACGCGTCAGGTGTCGAAGTGATCGCAAAGCAACGGGAGATGAAGTGTTTCTGCTCAAGAACACAACGCACCACCCGGTTTAAGAACTGTAACAACGACCTCGCAATCGTGAGTGCAACACCCTAACCACTAGGCCATGCGTCCTCATTTTAAGGGATATATACATGATAGTTAAAGCTAACAATATTTGACTAGAATAAAGGGTAGGGAGATTGTCAGCCGACCTACTTAGTTATCAGCTCATGCTATACAATTTTGATATGATACTTTGCTTTTTCAATCCCAACCATCAACTCGAAGAATGTTTATAGCAAAATTTCTACCCCATTTAAACTATTACTGACAAATTCAAATATATAGAAGAGATATGTAGAACAAAGAAATTCAGTATATAATTATTCTCTCGATTTCCTGTAATTCAGACCGCCTCATGATCCCAACAGACCAAATAGATCAGAGCGCTATGAAGTGAAGAAGGGGAGAAATTGGAAGGCAAGGTTGACCCCGGACGAGATTAGAACTGCTAATGACGAAAATGATTATGGTGATGACAGCAGCAACGGCGGCAGCAATGGGATGATGATACAGATGAGTAACGTTGATTAACGGTAAGCTGAGAAATAAGTAGAAGCTAGAGAAATGAGGCAGCAGTTATATATGAATAATCTCTAAAGATAGGCGATAGTACTATCAGTGCCATTCGTCTATTCTAGTGGTTTGTTTTAACATTTCCGCAGCGATGCCTATTTTGCAACAGTAGCTTTGCAATGACTGCCCCGCTAGTTTATTAACTCCGCGCGTCTTTTATCTATGTGTATGTATTTGCGTGTGTATATGTATGTATGCATGCATGTGTGTATGTATGTATGTTTGTATGTACGTATGTATGTGTGTATGTATGTATGTATGTATGTATGTATACAGACATGTTGGCATGTAAGCTATATAAGTCTAGAAGTCACTGTGTATGAATGCGAGCCAGATTCCGTCATGGTATTCGCTACTTTATCTGTAATTGGTGTGATTATATTGAAGAGGTTTTTTTGAATGAATATATAACAATCTATGAATAAATATACGTGTATGCGTGTGCGTGTGTTTCTGTGTATGCATGTATATATAATATGCATGTGCATATATACACCTATACACATATATATACACATGTGTGTGTATACTTATACATATGTATATGTGTGTGTATGTAAATATGTATGTATGTGTGTATATGCATATATATACATACATACAGATAGATAGATAGATAGATAGATAGATAGATAGATAGATAGATAGATACATGGATAGATGGAAAGGGAATGTGAGAGAGGTACTTGTGTGCTTTTGTATGCATTTGTAAGTTTTCACAGAAACACACAAAGTATTTACCTTTATATGTATGATTGTATGTGTATGCGGGCCTTTCAGTATATCTATTTAGATATATGTGTATATGCAATTGTATAAATATATATGCGTATCAATGTGTGGATATATATACTCATGTATGCATGAATGCATGTGTATGCCAGCAATGTAATTCCTGATTGACAATATCTGCTTTCGTATTATTATTCACTGATAAAGGAAAATATTCTGTTTCTATTTGACGACAGAAGTAACAAGCGCTCAATGTTGCCGCCCTCCTCTACAGTCTTCCATAATATAAATCTGAACATTGTCACCTTCGAACGTACTTTTTATTCTCATCCTTCATTGTTTTCTTATTATAACAATTCTTCTTCTCTTCTTATTTTTTTTCTTCTTCATCTTCTTTCGCGTCGTCTTTTTTTTTCTCCCATCTCGTTTTCTTTTTCTGCTTTTCTTCTTTTACTTCTTTATATTTTTCTCTTCTTCTCCTCCTTATTCTTCACATTCTTTATCATTTTTTCCTCCTACTACTTCTCTCTTTCTTTTTCTCCTTGTGCTTCATATTCTTCTTCTTATCTTTTCTAGCCCCACTTCTACTTCTTTTTTTTTCATCGGTATAATCATCATCATCATCATTATCATCATCATCATCTTATGCTTCTTTTACTTCATGTTCTCCCTCCTCTTTTTCTTATTCTGCTTCATCATCATCATCATTATCACCACTATCATTACAACCACCACCTCCATCATCATCATCATCGTCATTGTCTACTTCTTCTTCTTCTTCTTCGTCGTCGTCGTCGTCGTCGTCGTCGTCGTCGTCGTCGTCGTCCTCTTCTTTTGCTTCTATTTAATCTTCATTTTCTCATGTCTTATTCCTTTTTATTTCCGTTCTTTTCAATATTCTTGTATATCCTTCCATTTACTCATAACTACATCAGTCCAGTTCCAGTTGTTGTTTATTGACATATCTACTGCATGTGTGTGTGTGTGAGTGTGTGTGTGTGTATGTGTGTGTGTGTATGTGTGTGTGTGTGTGTGTGTACATGTATACACATATATGGGTGTGTGACCTCACTTAATTTCTACATGCTTATATACATATGGATGCGTGTGTTCACTCATGTGTGTATGTGTGTATGTATATATATATGTATATCCATGCAGATATATACATATATAGCTAGATAGATACATGCATATATATATATATATATATACATATATATACGCATATAAGCGTATATGTGAAGGCATTGTGCATATATGTTTGTTTTTATGTATCTGAGTAATGCATGCATATATTTTTGCGCGTGCGCGCGTGTGTATGTATGGATAGTTGTATAAATGAATGTATGCATGTATGTATGTATATATGCATATATTATATCACTGCATATATTCATATATCAATCGATCACACATATATATATATATATATATATATATATATACAGATAATATACAGTACAAACAGCTTGCGCATTGAGCATATATGTATGTGTGTATGTATCTATGTATGTATGCATGTATGTATGTCTTATTAGCCTATCGATGTATTTATCAAATATCTGCGTACATAAGCTGAGCATGTTGCTAATTTGCGATGCAAAGTTTTTGGCATGAACAAAATGAAAGAATTCTACCAAGAAAAGCTAAGTAGACAAAGAAAGGATAAAGATCATAAGAGATAGGGATTTCATGTGTGTGACATAAACTGGCAGCTGTGTACTTCCAAGCTTACTTCGTTAGATTTTATTTGTGTTGTTGTTGATGTTGCTGTTGGTGTTGTTGCTGTTGTTGTTGTTGTTATGTGTGGGGGGAGCGCGCTTGAGTGAAAATACGCACGGCGATGTTAATATAATGAAGGGCTACTCTGATATAATCAGCCACACATATTGCATAACTTTTCATGTGGAATCAATTAGGTACAGCGGTGTTAGAGACGGAGGGGTACAGAAACATTTGTGACTAATAATCAAATTCTGTTATATTCATTCTTCGCCATCTTACTTCTATTTTGTACATGATAGATAGATAGATAGATAGATAGATAGATAGATAGATAGATAGATAGATAGATAGATAGATAGATAGATAGACACCGACAGACAGACAGACAGACAGGCAACATACAGACAGGCAACAGACAGACAGGCAATAGACAGACAGACACAGCAAGGGTAAAGACCTGTCTGTAATTGGGCTCTACAGACCCCACAAGCACCCTTCAACTATTTCCAAGAGTGCCGCGAGAAGATCAAATCTTTCCTCCTGCAATGTAACCCAGGAAATATTCTGATGATGGGTGACTTCAACCTATCCTCTGTAGACTGGTCCACTAATATTGTTAGACCAGGAACCTTCACCTCAAGCTCAGACAAAGCAGCAGTGGAGTTACTTTTTAAATTTATGGATAATTTTTTG
>NC_068991.1:35540350-35551134 GCF_001194135.2 Octopus bimaculoides | reverse complement strand
GCGAGAAGATCAAATCTTTCCTCCTGCAATGTAACCCAGGAAATATTCTGATGATGGGTGACTTCAACCTATCCTCTGTAGACTGGTCCACTAATATTGTTAGACCAGGAACCTTCACCTCAAGCTCAGACAAAGCAGCAGTGGAGTTACTTTTTAAATTTATGGATAATTTTTTGCTGTCACAACTCGTCCATGAACCAACCAGAAATAGCCAAAGTGTCTCAGACCTAGTGCTAAGCAACCATGCTAACACTATTCATAACATCACAGTGGAAAGAACCCTCTTCTCCGATCATGACATAGTACTTTGTAACCTCAATCTTCAACATCCAAAAATTTGGCATAAATCACTAACTCCAGTGCACACATTTGATAGCATGAATTTACACAAGTCAAACTGGAGTGCGATCATTCAAGACTTATCGCAAGTGGACTGGTCCTTCACCCTTGCTTCCTCCAATACCACAACAAACACAGTGATGCCAAAGATATGACTGAGATCCTGCAAAGTCAATACTGCTTTGTCTTCAGTGATCCTGATTCACTTGACTCAAGCAGCTTTGGTTCTGTGAATCATCAACATGTCCTTTCCGACATAACCTTCGACGCCACTGATATCCTAGCAGCAATAAAAGAAATCAAACCTGATTTAGCAGTGGGTCCGGACAGGTTCCCTGCTAGAGCGCTGAAGGAATGCAGACAGCAACTTGCACCTCCTCTTGCAAATCTCTGGAGGAAATCACTGGATGCTGGTTTTATCCCTCAAAACCTTCTCTCCCAGTCAGTCGTTCCTATCTTTAAAAAGGGGGTTAAATCGCTCCCTGTAAACTACCGTCCAATCTCACTCACCTAGAATAACAGCCTTCCTAGAACAAAATCATCTCCTAAATTGCAACTAGCATGGCTTTCGTGGTGGGAGGGACTGTCTAACACAGCTCCTCCACCATTTTGATGACACCTTGAATGCACTAAGTGAGGGCTCCAACGCGGATATCATATACCTTGATTTCAGCAAGGTCTTTGATAGAGTCGGTCACAATATACTGTTAAAGAAACTATCCAACGCAGGAGTCGGTGGAAAGCTACTTCAATGGATTATGTATTTCCTAACAAACAGGACCCAGCATGTTGTGGTTGATGGCATCCATTCAAGACCAGCAAAAGTCATCAGCGGAGTCCCGCAGGGTACTGTGCTGGGTCCACTTCTTTTTATTCTCTATATCAATGACATTGCAGATTTAATTGAACATAGCACCATAAAAATATTTTCAGATGATTCTAAGCTCCAGAAAGTCATTAAGGGAGCATATGATCGAACAATGCTTCAATCGGACCTATGCGCAGTAACCCAGTGGGCACAAAAAAACAATATGCAATTGAACAAAGAAAAATTTGAGCTCATTCACTTTGGAAGAGAGGGCATACTCAAACAACCAGCAGTTGTTTTCTCTCGCAGGAAGCTTTTTTAACTCAACAAGTTAATCCTTTTACGATTACTTTTAACACAAGTTTAATATCCATTGCAATCCTTTCACGATTCCTTTTCGCATTACGCTTTGATGGCTTCTTTCACGACATCTTGGATTATAAAGGCTGCTTTGAAAGGTTTAAGAAGCGTTTGAATTTGCACAGCATAAAATTTGATAGTGAAATTGCCAATACTCATACAAAGGTTGCTACTAATTATCCTGAGCAACCGAAAAAAATAATCGCTGGAGGAGGTTACTTACCAGAGCAAGCATATAATGTCGTTGAAACTGCACTTTACTAGAAATTCATGCCTACTAGAATTCTTATTGCAGTACCTGTTGCAATACATTTTACAATACGTTCAATTATATTCAATACAGTATGATAATCCATACTTCATGTTACATTATATATACACCCGACAATTATAAGTTTTCTTACCTGCTCTACAGCTGGGGAGGTCAAGTTCCTATGATCCGATATCAGTAAAGAAGAACTGGAGGTATAATCGGTATCAGTATTGGATTGGGAGGGGGTATTACAGGTAGTATATGTGGTCATATGGGCAGTATTGTGGGAAGATGCCTTGAGTCTGTTATTATTGAGTCGAGAGGGATTACTAAGGGTTGTATTATTGCTATTAGGTGGGTTAAGACGGGGTGCAGTGGCACAGATTTGGGGTTCTAAGGACTGGCATTGTAGTTTACAACCATATATCAAAAGGAGTTTAACGTAAACTATAAACATACACGTGCGAACACACTTAAGGGCATTAATAGCATCCACTGTAAGATCATCGCAGATCTAGGTTTATTAGATAGAACTGAAGTGTACACACCTAACTCCCCCACCCCTGCGCGCGCGCGCACACACACACACACTTCACTCTGAAAGACCGCAAACCCAACTTCTTCACTAATCTTTCTATTAGACTGATCTGCGCCACTAAATCAGGCTTGGGTCGAATTAGTAAATGCTTTATCGACCGAATTCTACCCCTAGTTAGGACTAAGGTTATGCTTCCGCTTTGGAATTGTATTGGTGACGTCATCGCCTGGTTCTACTCTCTTCCTGATAAGCAGCACACCCATTTCCTTCAGTTTGACATCTCTAATTACTATTCTTCCATATCGCCAATTCTCTTAAATAAAACCTAAATTTTCACTTGAGAGTACGCATCTATCTGTCAATCTGATATTGACATCTTCTGGCTGCTAGGAAAACACTAATGCAATTTAAAGATAATAACGACTTATCTATAGATTTCTTTGATATAACCATGGGCTCTTCTAACTCAGCCCAGGTTACTGACATAGTTGCCCTATTCCTTCTTTCTCAAATTAAACAAGCCTTCCCCCAACCTCTCCGGAGGGCTCTACAGGGATGATGCGCACCTTACAGCAACTAGATTATTTCGACCTTCTTTTGAACGCACCAAGAAAGCTCTATATAATTTTTTTTTATTATATCCTAAGTATCTCATCCGAAAACGACACTAAAATGGCCAATCTCTTAGACGTTACTCTGGACTTAAATATAAATTTATATCACCCTTTACATAAACCCAATCAATCATTACAGTATATCAACGTCCTATCAAATTACCCTAGTTTTACCCTTAATAGTATAGTCACAGGCATTTCTATCCTAATCTCTAACTTATCTGCTAATGAAGAATTTTTTAACAATTATGTGCCATATTATAATCAGGCTCTCCAGATAAGTGGTTTCCGTGAAAAGATCTCGTATATCCCCAACACTAAGCTTAAAACAAAAATTGCATATCTCTTTCCTAATACTAACCTCGAATCTACTTATCTTTCTTCCACTCAAAAACAATTCATCAACACTCAAAAACAATTCATCAACACTCAAAAACAATTCATCAACACTCAAAAAAAAACCTGCTACGCATCGCACTCAACAGTCCCATTGGCCACCTCGAATTTATAGCTACAAGCCTCCCTATCTAGACCCACCCATTATAACTACATGCTCTAAACATTCTAAAGGCAGGAAGCGGGAGAGCTTATGACTCGCATCACCTTTCTCCCTCAAAGTTAAATCTCTACCCAAACTTTTCCTAAACTCTAACTTCCCACCATAGCATAAATATTACCCTGTCTTCAATAAATCGTCTGTATAAAATCTCCTGTTCTGCTACACCTAATTTGGGGTCCATAATTGCCTCCTCTAATAGACACAAACTACAATGCTAGTCCTTACAGCCTACAATCTGTCCCACTGCGCCCCACCTTAACCCACCTAGTGGAAATAATACAACCCTTAGTGATCATTCTCGACTTACCAATAACAGGCTCTAGGCATCTTCCCACTATACTCCTCATACGACCACATATACTAGCGGTGATGCCCCTCCCAATCCAATACTGATACTAGTTATACCTCCATTTCCTTTGCATAGGAACTGGACCTCTCCAGCGGTAAACTCCAGCCGTATAGCAGGTAAGAAAACTTGCAATTATCGGGTGTCTCAACCCTGCGCAAAAATGTAGTCTACGAGTGTCGTGTTATAACACCATGCTTCCACCAAGCAAGAGTCTATGTCAGTGGCACTGTTGATATCACTGCTACCGTGCACACATGAACTCTTTCTTCAATCCAAATTCTAAATTATCTACCTCCTTAGCAACTTATATACACAATCTCAAAACCCCCAAATGTTCCCCTATACCCTATCCTGATTCATCGTATGTGAGGCTTCCCATATAATGCAAGCATCGGTATTTGCAAATTAGGTTTAGGGGAATCACTAACCATCCTTCGGAACCACAACCCCTCATTACTTAATAGATTCACAGATGTAATACTCTTTTGCAAACACAGGTCCTACTCATCATTTGCACATTTTATTAAATCTATGTAATCCCATAACTATAATTATCCTTAATTATAACTAACCTTGAGGTACAAATAGGTTGGCCTAGCGACTTACCCCTTCCACTAACATCATCATTCCTACTAAATTATTCCTTCTCATGATTACCTTTGCAAATTCCTCTTACCCATCCCACCTCCCTCACAGCCTTCTCATCCTCACAAGTGATACTCTTTTCCTGTTCTCTCATTTCTCCTTCTCAACCAAAAACACTTGAAACTACTCCAGTTAATTAAATACTAACCTATCAAGTGCTCCCCCTCTCTATTCACCTCCCTCTATTCAATTTCATACACATCTGCATACCTCAGTACTCACCCTCCATTACCAACACACATTCATTATTGTACTAACAACTGCTATCTTGAGCACACACACACACACACACACTGTCCATCTCTCTCTACTCTCATACCTTTCTACATACCTCAGTAATCTCTCTCTCTGCCACTGAATTATACACTTTTCCTCCTATGAAATAATTGCCATTCCTTTTCTCACTATCTCAACTTCCAATTACTCCCGAGCTATTATCCCTAAACTTTAATACCTATACACAAATTCAACAACTGACCACCCTTCAATTACTATCTATCCTACCCATTCCATTCATTTTCCAACTCTCCATCTCTACTACCACCTCCTTAATATCCACATTATTGACCCCTTCCCTCTTCCTGAACTAGCTCTCTTTTCTCCTCTCACCATTCCCTATCTTAATACCTCAGCACCCTCTCTAATACAGCTAGCTCTCTACATTTAATCATGCCATCTTTGAATTTCTCTGCATTAAGATCTGAAATATAAGATCTTTTTTACCCTGATGATAGAGGCTTGTCTTATTCAGTATTGTTTGCTTCCATTACGACCGCATATTGTGATGAACTACATCTGCCAACATTATGATGGATTTCCGAGCGCCCAGAAACAGCGGTTGGACTTACAACACCTTTCCTCCACCCCTTCGATTTTCTCTGTCATTTGTACTCTGTGTAAGTTGGATTTATTAAAGTAAATATCAATATATTTATACTTAAATATTCATCGTCTGAAAGTCTCCATTTTTTGCTTTCTCTCATTTTGCATGTATACATACAGATATATTTTGTATTTCATATACAAACTGTTATATTTAATATATCTAATTTGCTTATCTGCATAATTGCTTATATATATATAATTATAATTATATTCTACTTCATACTGTACATTACACATAATAAACGATATTGCAATCTATATCAATAGGTAAAATATACAATATATTATACCCCAGTTTAGGCTGATCAATTTTTTCATTCTAATTTGTAATATATTGTACGCAAGATAATACATTATACTGTACAATATTCGTTAAAATATACAAAATATCGTATACTGCATTATACAGTACAAGAACAACACATAATGTTGTACTGTAACTTTATATTCCACATTAACTGTAGATTATAATGTGCATGATGTGCTGCATCATATTGTATACTATATTACACACACACACACACACACACACACACACACACACACACACACACACACATGCAAATAATAGATAGATAGATAGATAGATAGATAGATAGATAGATAGATAGATAGATAGATAGATAGATAGATAGATAGATTTAATTACAGGAGATCCATAAAAGATCGTGTTTAACAGAATGAAGCACACCATAATTATTAGCAAGAATTATTGGCGAGAATGACTCAAAACAGATAGTTAAGTAACCCATTATCATAGCACAGATAAAATAAGAAAACAGATTCTTCCTGTTTTTGATAGGGAAGTCTCCTAATGGACAGTTTCACGGTTTGTTAACCGTTCCTCATAGAAGACTACTTGCTTTCTTTCGTCAATCAATCGTCGTCATCAGCAAGTGATTGAGCCTCTCCGTCTTGATGGGTGTGAAAGGTTCTGCTGCCTGAGGTGGCCGTTCATGCTAATAGTGGCTTGGCTTCCCGGAAGTGTCGTAAGTGAGTGTCCATTGGGAAATTCTCCTACACCAGACGAGATGATCCCTTTTGTTGATCAGTTTGGTAATCTGGTCATCATTTTGGTCAAACCAGTCTTGATGAGCGTTTTTGTAATAGCCAATTATTTCATCAGCAGCTTAAGAGATAGTTTTGCGTAAGATGGACCAATATACTTCCTCACTGTCCATTTGTAGTGATGGGGGTACCACCTGTAGAAGTTCCATGAGGTAAAACGAGTAATCCAGCTCGACTGTGTAGGTCTTTGATTTAGAAACATCAAAACGCTGTGATCTCTTTGCAGATTTATTGTGGTAGGGAAGGTTTCGCAGCTGGAGCCTGAGTTAGGAAACGATTGGTCGATGATCCGTCCAACGGTCATCTGCGCCGGAGAGGCTTCGGGTCACGAGTAGGTCGCTCCTGTCATAGGATGTGGTGAGGACCTAGTCCAGGATGTGCCGATGCTTTGATACTGGATGCCTCCATGCGGTCTTGTGCCAGTTGGGAAGACGGAAGAGGGTGTTAGTAATCACCAGATCACTTCAGCGCGTAAATCAAGAAGAAGCCAGTCCGTTCGAGTTGTAGTTTCCAACACCTTGTTTTCCCAGAATTCTCGTCCAGAGACCATTAGCTCGTCCGACCCTAGCGTGAAAATTCCCCAACACGAGAAGTTTGTCTCTTCTTGGCATGATCTGTATGATTTTGTTGAGATCGGAGTAGAAAGAGTACAAGGAATCCTTGATCTCATCGCCAGAATCAACGTAAGACGATTGTTATTGGAAAGGGGAAGGTGGAGGGACATGAGGTGTTCAGTGATAGAAACTAGAGCTATATTGTATCTGTTTACTATGGAAGTCTTCACCGCGAAGACAACACCGTGGATTCGATGCTCAGTAAGATCTTGGCCTTTCCAGAAAAAGGTGTAATTCGCTCCTTCTTCACAAAGACTGCCCTAACCAGCGTGTCTTGTTTCGGATTGGGCTGCGAAGTCCACATTGTAGCGATTCAGCTCCCTGCTCACTAGAGCAGTGCGCCAGTGGGATCTGTCCGTGTCATCCTGGTCCAGGAATGTGCACACATTCCAAGTCGCCACAATACGGTAAGTTTTCTTTTTCTTGTTCTTGCTACTGCTTTAGTGGTTCACCAACGGCGGCGGTAAGCCAATCAGGGAAAAAGAGCGGTGTACAATGTTTACACCACCCTTTTTAGGGGCTTCACCGTGCAGGGTGGGTTGCGGTCATCCTGAATAAACCAGCCCAGTCACATCCTACATCTGCCGAACAGCCACAGCACCACACCTTGTGGATAGGATGACCTTCACGTAAGAGCCGCCAGCATATGACTCCGGACTAGGGGTTTCCAGCTGACCAAGCCTGCTTCCGTTGCCTGTTGACCATCGCTACTGGACTTAGGGGAGAGAGTGGAAAGGCTTGTTGTTTAAGCCGCAGATGACCTTCGCGTGATTTTGTTTAGAGTGGACCATGTGTTTCGATGAGAAGGCCCATGCAGTTGGCCACTCGCCTTCACCAGCGGCACCATCGGGATTGGTGACATGCTGGATCTGGTTAGGGTAGTTGCAGCGGGCTGTCGGGTGTGTCAGATATAATCGATATCCGTCTTGTTCACACTATCTCGCAAGGTAACGATGGTTTTATACTGGAGTTTCCTTCTCCTAGACGGACTGCTTTTTAAGCTGACGAGCTCTATCTACTCAAAAGTATACATGCTAGTTAACCCATGACTGGGATCCTAACATGTGCTACTGCTCCGGGTCAGGGTAGGCCTGAGAACAATAATAACTAAGAGATTGTTCCACATTCCTCAAAACCCTAGAACTCTTGTACCAAAGTCCTCACCCCTGGATGCAGTTTACAGTCTTAACCAGGACATTGTCAATCAGTAGCATAGGACATTTAGATTTTATAGGAAGTTGTATAAAGAACCCATAAAATAGGCTAGTAGTGAACAGTCTAGTTTGTATTTTTGTGCTTGCTTTTGCGGCTCTGGGCACAATACATGATGAAAATAAAATGTGTTAAAATATTACAGAACCTTGCTGTGAGTAAAATGATAATATAAACATAATCTTTTCATGAGCTAAGTGTGCGGAGAAAAGAGTAGTGGGGTCTCCTGACGGATAGTTTCACAGTTTCTTGACTGCGCCTCAAAGAAGGTGTATCCAGCTTTTTTTCTAATTAATAGCATAGAACATTCATCTGCTTATAAATATATATATATAAAGCATTCATAAATTAGGCTAGCAAAGTAGTAGTTTGTCTAGACGATCCGGCTTCTTCACAACTTATAAAAGACGTAATAAACTCCCTTCCTTAGCCTAAAGCGTGAGGGGGACTGACTGGTATATATTGACGATTAGGTCGATAGACCGTTGCGTTCAAAACATTCCTTGAAGTATTTATTTCGCTTGTACTGCGTAGTGACTCCTTCATCATACTAAGAACAGGAAACGCATTGGACTGTCGAGAACTTATAACCAATAAGGTTAAACAATAATCTTGTATAACAAGATTCGTGATACAATACAAAACAACAAATCTCCCTCAAATCATATTCAACTGTCTTTTAAAAAAAAGGACACATTTGATAAAATAATCAACGTCATATTGTGCCCAGAAATAATACGGAATAATCATGGCTGGATCATAAGTCTATATGATCTAGAAACGTTCGGCTAAACTACAGACACTAAATTTACTCTCAAAAGACAAAGAGGCCAAGTTGCTGATGTGGACACTATATACTAAGAGATGTTTAGGAAGGACACCTCCACGTGTGTCACCACTATAAACTGGCTTCTTGGTGGAAGCCATAGTCACTTTCCAATTTTTTAAAACTCATTCCTAAGCTTGGAACTGGTTTCATGAACAACGGTTAAAAACGTCATTTTCCATTCCCTCTTTTTTTATCTTTTTGAAAAACATGGTTACCATTCCAGGTGATTAGATTAAATTAACTTAGTGAAACAGTTAACTTAACCCTTAATCTAATCAATTGATTTATTGTTTGCTTATTTACGAAATTATTTCTTTTTGTTTTTGTTGTCATTCTATATATTTATTGTTTTTGTTTTGTATTATTTCTCGACCATCCATCGTCTTAATTCTATACATTAAACATTGAGCACCTATGGAAAAAAAATAAAAGGGAAGGAAAACAGGACAGGGAAATAAAAATGGCGTATCAAACTATTATATGACATTGATTAGAAAACAATCGTATGACAGCGGGATTCCATTTATTCGAAAATGACGTTATTTTGTTTTGTTTTGTTTTTTAATTATTTCGTCAACATTCTACTGGTTTCATTGCGTACAATTAGATTTTGTAAGAATTATTATACATTCGTATTGAGTTATTCAGTTTATAACAGGAGATACACTGTATTCGGTGAAATACATGGCAGAGCAGAAAATAAACATGAAAAATAAAAACCCTTTGCAATGTCATTATTGAGATTATTTTACTCTTGTTATCGATGGCGAGGAGGAGGAGGAGGGGGACGAGCAGCAGGACGAGGACGACGACCACCACCATTATCACCACCACCACCATTACCACCACAACGATGATGATGACGATGACATTGATGGTCAAGATACTTTTGTTTTTGCTATAGTTCTTGCTGAAATTATAAATTTTCTTTGGCATGAACTCCATCAAAATGTCAGCGAATACTTGAGTCTGTCTTCTGTTCAAGCTGACGTCAGATTTTTTTTTTATTCTATAGTTTTACTGTAACTAATGAAAGATAAAAGGAAAACCTGAGAGAGAGAGAGAGAGAGAGAGAGAGAGAGAGAGAGAGAGAAGGCATGTTGGTGTGAGTATTACGTATATATTTATGTGTATATGTGGGGGGGGGCGAGAAAGATAGTGCGTGGGAGCTAAGTGAATATGTATGAGTGTATATCTATGTATATTTGTATATGGAAGAGAGTGATAAGACAACAAAAACGCGATAAAGCATTGCAAAGAGGAGGAGGGAAGAAAGATACAAATAAATGGAATAAAAAGAGCGAAACAGTATCAGATCTAATGAATACCTGTTGTGAGTCATTCAATATAAAATGACTTTGAATACACATATAAGTTAAACACACACATATACGTATATGAATACACACACACATATATATATGTGTGAGCGTGTGTGTGTGTGTGTGTGTGTGTGTGTGTATGTATGTGTGTATACACCTATTCTCTCTTTTACTCTTTTACTTGTTTCAGTCTTTTGACTGTGGCCATGCTGGAGCACCGCCTTTAGTCGAGAAAATCGACCGCATGACTTATTCTTTGGAAGCCTAGTACTTATTCTATTGGTCTCTTTTGCCGAACCGCTAAGTTACGGGGACATAAACACACCAGCATCGGTTGTCAAGCGATGTTGGGGGGACAAACACAGACATACAAACACATACATACATAT
>NC_068991.1:35538138-35539845 GCF_001194135.2 Octopus bimaculoides | reverse complement strand
TTGGCATCTGCAGACTAGACTAGTTTCAGGGTATTGCCCCTTGTCAATGCAGAGCAGCTGAGCCCCAGCAGTGTATTTCTCTTGGCAATATTCTCAGTGTTTTAAGGCAGCGAGCTAGCAGAAACTTAAGCACGCCAGGTGAAACGCTTAGTGGCATTTCGTCCATCTTTACGTTCTGAATTCAAACTCCACCGAGGTCAACTTGACCTTTCATCTTTTTGGGGTCGACAAATTAAGTACTAGTTGCATACTGGGGTCGATCTAATCAACTAGCCCCTACGCCAAAATTTTGGGCCTTGTGCCTAGAGTAGAAAAGAATATTCTCATAATTTTTCAAAGACTTGCTGTAAAGTGAATATCTTAACATCAGTTGTGCTCATCCAGGATAGAAGCCACACTGTACTTCAGCTAGCTTGGGCTCAACAATCTCCCTACATCTCTTTTCCAGATACCTAGCATAGATTTTATCAGGGAAACTCAACAAAGCGAATCCTCAACAATTAGAGCACTCTCTCATCTCCCTGATTAAAAATTGGAATTACCGCCCCAGACTCCCATTGCTTTGGTGTCTTTCCAGATGTTCAAGTCATCTGATATACGTGAATAAGCCAGAAAATAGCTTTAAGGCTTTTAACATCTCAGGCTAAATTTCATCTTCTCCAGCAGCTTTGCCACATTTACGTGCTTTAATTGTCTCTGTGACTTCAGGCTATGTGAAATTAGCCTTCACCTCTAGATGCACCTCGTGTCCACTAAAAGATTTTATCGTGACTAGATCTAAAGATCAGCAAAGTATTTTGTCTACTCACCAACGATACTCAGTTCTTAATGGCTGGTGTGAGAGTGCTTCTTGTTATGAAGTTAGTGGATGGCCTGCCAGAATACTTTATTGATCAATCTAAAGTCAGAGTTCAGCTTAACCCAAAGTCCTCTCATGCCTTGTTTGTTTTTACATTATCTACTGCAGCTTTTTGCACCTCAGTGTACTGCCTGCACAAAAGGAGAGATTTGTTCTCAAGTCAAACTTTACTAAGAGGGTATTTTAAAATTCCTAGTTAAATGAGTGTTCTTTGGCCACCTGGTACCACACCAAGCCACTGCAATCCACAGCATTGTACAACCATAGAGAAAACTGCCAAGCAAAACAATCTTTACTCTATTTTGATATGTTGAATTTGTTCAAGAAGGTCTCTGAATTTATTCCATTTATATATATATACAGTATTAACCTTGCAAGTTACTTGGCTATTCTGCCAATTGGTGCCACGTTAAAAGCATCTAGTCCACACTGTAATATGGTTGGCATTTGGAAGGGTGTCCAGCTGTAAAATTCATACCAAAACTAACCTTGCCTGTGCTAGTTCCATATAAAATGCACTGCGTCCAGCTTGTGGAGTGATTGGTGTTAGGAAGGACATCCAGCTGTAAAATCCATGCTAAAACAGACACAGTAAGTAGCCTAGAGTAGTTTTTCTACCTGGCCAGCTCTTGTCAACCTTCCTACCCATGCATTAAACATTAAACGATGACGATGATGATGATGAGTTTCTACATATTTGTTTCTATTCCAAGGTTTCCTACTTTATCCTTTAAGTTGCACTGGGCTTACCAGTTATGTGAGTTCTTCCCGCTGTCAATAGTCTCAGGTTACAGACAACTAGGTGATGATCAGTTGATAACTCCACCCATCTCTTTACACAAATGTCC
>NC_068991.1:35537065-35538038 GCF_001194135.2 Octopus bimaculoides | reverse complement strand
CATGCAGGAAGTAAATAGACACCTTTAATTTTCAAAATTTCTGATCTACGCGTCTTATTATGTTTTCAGCAGTATAGAATTTACAATGTAATTATTCCAGGCGCCATCATATTAAACATTTGCGAAGAGTAACCATGCCACGAACAAAAAATTCAGCAGAACTGTCAGATTCTCAAAGAGGTCGTATCGTTGGACAATCTGAGGCTGGTCTTAGCCAGCGAAAAATTGCCGAGAATCTTCAAATTCCTCTTGTTGCTGTTAATAGAATTATAGTGCAATTCAAAAGCCAAAGAAAATAATCAACAGATTTTCGTCCCGGCCGACCTGGGCCCTCGGAAAGGAAGCTTCACTGCTTGAAGAGAATTGTGGAAAGCGAACCCCGTTCGAAGGCTTCTGACATTGCAAAAACAGCTAGAAGTTAGTCCAAGAACGTGTGTTACATATTTGCATAAGCTTGGGTATTATGGACGAGCAGCTAGAAGCAAACCTCTCCTTCAACCAATTAATATCATGAAAAGAAAGAAATGGGCTGAGGAGATGTCAGAAAGATCCAGTTTATTTGGGGATAGTGATTTTCTCGGATGAATCCAGATTTGCATTATTTTCAGACAGTGGACGTGTTTGGGTCTGGAAGCTTAACAATCAAGAATTTGATTTGAAACGACTCCAACCAATTGTGAAACATGGTGGTATCTCTGTAATGGTATGAAGAGCTGTCACCATCAATGGTCGTTCTGAGCTGGTCAAATGTGTTGGAACCATAAAATCTGAAAAATACATCGAAATACTTAAGCAAGGACTACTTCCGATGTATTCACACGATAACATAACGAAAAATGAGTTTTTATTCATGGAAGATGGGGCTCCAGGCCACAGAGCTGACTGAAAATGGGATCAAAAAGCTTCCTTGGCCGAGCCAATCTCCTGACATGATCCCAATTGAAAATCTTTGGAGCATACTAGATAGAGCTAT
>NC_068991.1:35535970-35536538 GCF_001194135.2 Octopus bimaculoides | reverse complement strand
TGTGTGTGTGTGTGTGTGTGTGTGTGTGTGTGTGTGTGTGTGTGTGTGTGTGTGTAATCTATACTTATAAATTTATGCACATAGCTCGTATATGTATACATGTATGTGCGTGTGTATGTGTGTGTGTGGGACGGGGGAGGGGGTAAATACATATGCATATGCATATGCATATACATATATATATATATACTTGTCTGTAAATGACAAAATATATTACACAAAGTATTGAAATTTGCAGTAGACAGTCAATTACGTTATAAATATCTTATTGTGCAGATGAAAAACATGTCCTGGTCAAGCATTCTTCGTTCTCAATCAAAAGAGATGATACTTAAAATGAGAACTGCATGACAAAAGAGATTGAAACTCGGTTTAGTTGTTTTGTACATTTAATAGAATTCTAGTCAATAGTACCTTTGATTATTGTATAATAAGACATTTTGATTATTGTATAATAAGACATTTTGATTATTGTATAATAAGACATTTTGATTATTGTATAATAAGACATTTTGATTATTGTATAATAAGACATTTTGATTATTGTATAATAAGACATTTTGATTAT
>NC_068991.1:35530393-35535298 GCF_001194135.2 Octopus bimaculoides | reverse complement strand
TCTCTCTCTCTCTCTCTCTCTCTCTCTCTCTCTCTCTCTCTCTCTCTCTCTCTCTCTCTCTCTCTCTCTCTCTCTTTCTCTCATTTTTATTTTTAATTTCAGTATTCAAGCCGTGGTTATTTTAATTTTCTCATTAACGCATGTTTTTAAGAATGAAACGGCTGAAAGTTTCAGAGAAGCAAGGCAGCAGATTCAAAGGAAACAAGCGACAGCTAATAGAAAAAAGCAGTTGCAGCATTATTGAGTGGAAAAAACAATAGCTGATTGGTCGGTGGTGGGGTAGGGTTTAATGGTAATTGTGATAAATTCTGTAGCATAGTCTTCAGATTCTATTAAAGTGATAACTACTCCGAGATGATTTCTTATTGTCACTTCCAAGCTAGCAGAACAAGTAGAATTCAGCCCCGTAAACATAACATCTTTGTTAATCTTAGTGTTGCTGATAATTACAGCGAAGAACCCTATCACCTTGCAGCCCACTTGCAACTAGATGGGTTACATCATTAAGAATTAACTGTGTTGTTCACAGATATTACATAGCAACAATGGTAAGATAGTGATAACTGATCTCTCAAGTAACTGCTCATTATCGAGTCGGTTATTGGCGATACATTGGCAGTCAGTTAAATGAAATAGTTGTAATAGAAACACAAGGAACTAGTGTTAGATATAGACTTAATGAGGCTCTGTGTTGTATATGCTTGGAGCCCCATATTAAAAAATTATACCAGGTCTCGCAAACATTAAAAACATATTTTAATTATTTTGAAGTCCCTGTGGATTATGAGGCCCTAAACTGTAGATTGTTTAACTTGTTTGACTAAATTTAACACTACTGGGAACGCATCTTTACATTTTTCATTAAATTCTATCAAAATGGACAGCTATTATAAAATACAAATAGATATTGATTAATCTTATTGCTTATTAGTTTCCGGTCGTCAACATTGCTTAATAATTTATTAATAATATATTGACCTCCTATTTCCCTACTCTATTATTCTGTTATATACTTGATTTGCTAATTTTTGTCTCCAACTGTTTTCTTCCTCGCATAATTTTCCACCTCATTTTTTTTAGTTTCTGTTTAATGCTTGACTTTTAAATTTGATAAAACTACTTAATAACTGACAATTTATCAGTCTATAATCCTCACAATATTTTGATCAGATCCATGTTGTGTATTTGTTTGCAAGAGGCATAACTCTTCGGGTCAAAACGTCGTCTTTGTGCTGATGTACATATCAGCGAAGGATAGAGGCGCTTATTTCTCTCTCGACATCACTCTTTCCTTCAAAACAAGGAACCATGAAACTATACTGGTTCTATGGAGAACATTTGTCCTCAGCCGTCTGGACTACTGCACTCAACTGTGGTCACCCTACACAGTCGGATTAATAGTGGAACTTGAGGCGCTTCAGCAATGTTACACAAGGAAAATTGCATCAATGCAACAGCTGAGTTATTGGGGACGACTGAAAGAGCTACAACTCTACTCCCTGGAGCGAAGATGGGAGAGGTATGCAGTGATATATGTGTGGAAGATACTGGAGGGGTTGGTACCAAACTTTGGAATCGAGAGTTATACCAGACCCCGAATTGGACGTAACTGCACTGTTCCAAAGGTCCCAGATGAACCAATATCAAGGCAGGAAAATCAAAAAATGGCAGCAGTGTCAAACTCCCTCCTCCACCAAAAGCCAATCACATAAGATTGGCCATTTAAAAGATGATTATACTGGCGATGCAACAGCATGGCCACAGCCTTAGGTCTGAATCATATAAAAGAATAAAAGAATATATATATATATACAGAGGAAGTGGGGTGATAAGTTATGTTACAAAATAACACTTGTTGAAGCCATTTTATCTCATGCTTTTAATGACTTTAAGAAATGTATGACTTTCATATGTGTCTATCTTCCATCCTTAATAATGCAACACTCTCTGTCAAAGTAAAAGAAGGCAATATATTTTCCAGAAAATAAGGTTTCTTTGTTATATAATTTTTGAGCCAATTCGTTTTATAATGATATCATTCGAATGCTTCTGTACTGTTAAATACATATATTATAAATGTTATGTAAAAATATAAAAGATATTTTATTTAGAAAATATTGTATGTAATGGATATATTATGGCAATTTAAAATCTGGTTATATTACCTATAAAGAAATGTTGAATAATTATGTTACAGTTATGTGTTAAACGGACATCTATATATAGCATGTCATGTGTAAAAGTAAGAACATTTTGAAATCTTCCGCATATTATAGAAATAGCATATTATTTGAATCTAAAATTTGATGTAATTACAGGGTATCCGAGCTAAATTTCACAGTTTGCGTAAAAGGAAATGGAATTGCAATATCCCATCCCAAAATACAAGTATTATGAAATTCAAAAGGTCTCAACTAAATTACAGCTGGGGCTAACAGTTACTGCAGGTAACCACCTTCAGCCTCCATCACTGCTTCAGAATGGATCCAGAACCTGGCGAAGATCTTCAAACACTTTCTTAATCCGGTGGTATGACATGGAACCGAATCATGTCTACACATATGGCCACATCAGCAACCTTCTCCAGCCAGGGTCTGTCTACAGTCTTCAACAGCTTCACATAGCCGTGTGGATTGAGCCTAAGGCCCTATTCGAAGGTAACGGGCGGTATGACGTCACCCTTAGAGGAGATACATGGAAAGACCATCACAGTTTGAAGGAACTTGTCTGTCATGATGTTCATGTCACATCATACACCCTTTACGATATTCACAGAGCATTGAGCAGCAGTCATGATGTTGGCATTTTGCTACCTGGCATGAAAGCCCATCGTGTGTGTGTGTGCGCGCGCGCATGTGTGTGTGTGCGCGCGCGAGCATGTGTGTGTGTGTGTGCGTGTGTGTGTGTGTGTGTGTGTGTGCGTGTGTGTGTGTGTGTGCGTGTGTGTGTGCGTGTGTGTGTGTGTGTGTGTGTGTGTGTGTGTGTTCGCGCGCGCGCATGTTCTCTGCTACCGCTTGATAATGTGCTTATGACCCCGTTCAGCAAAAGAGGCCGTTAGAATAAGTACCAGGCTTTAAAATAAGTTCTGGGGTCGATTTGTTTGACTAAACTTCATGGCAGTACCCCGGCATGACTACAGTCTAATGAGTGAAGCGAGTGAAAAATAAAAGAATAAATACACACAACAAATCCATTTCCTTTCAATACTATTCACTCGCACATCTTCACTTCTTCCCCTTCCCCACTATCTTACTTTATATATACTTCTCTCCTTTCTCTCCCTTTTTATTTCTCTTTCTCCCTCTCTTTCTGTTCCCCTTCTTTATCCTTCTGTATATTCTTATCCATTTTCTTAAATTAGTAGCCGACCTACTACTCTAACATTATATACTGAAATATTTCCATCAATCTCTTCAGACTTTGTGATGTTTTAACTGAGGAAGGTTTACGTAACTGATGCATTTCCTATTATATATTACGCAGACCTGTACGTAACAAAATGATTCCAAAATAACACAGTTTGATTTGTTTTCATATTACGACTTATACGATTCGATACCAGTGCAAACTAGCGGGTCCAGACTCCTCTTATACGGATATTCTGACAATGAAACACGAAACATATATACATACAAACAAACATATATTACATATACATATATATATATATACATATACATATATGTATCCCATGTGGTCTAGTGGTTGGGATTCCTGGTTTTCAGCCGGGTTCGATTCCTGGCATAGGAGCAGCATTATTGTTTATAGGCGCTGGTACAGCTGAGCGGTAAGAAGCTTGCTTCCCAACTATATGGTTTCAGAGTTCAGCCCCACTGCGTAGCACCTTGACCAAGTGTCTTCTACCATTGCCTCGTGCCAACCAAAGCCTTGTGAGTGGATTTGGTAGACAGAAACTGAAAAAAGCCTGTCATATATACATACATACATATATATATATATATATATACACCATAACTCAGCGGTTCGGCTTTTAAGAAATAAGTACTAGGGTCGATACATTCGACAAAAAATTCTTCAAGGCGGTGACCCAGTATGGCCGCAGTCTAATGAATAAAACAAGTAAAATACATTGATTCAAATAAGATGATAATTCATTTTCGAACTCAGAAACATCGTTAGAATAGCTTAAACATTGGGTAAATTACCCTAACAAAGCGGAAAAATTTGTTAGCAACCAGCTATAGGACTCGAACCCTTATATTTTGATATGGATCAGGCTAAGTGCTTTACTATTAAGCTAAACTACCCGCTAGCAATTCAATCCCCTTTTGAGACGCTTTCAAAGCTAAATATGCAACCACGTGTATATAAATATAAACAAACTGACATTTGTATATTTTTATAAGCGCCGAAATGTGTATATAGATGCAAATAAGATGATAAATTTTCGAAAGCAGAGAAGCATTTAAAAAGCGAAGTGATTTGTCAGCGGGCAGTTTAGCTTAATGGTTAAGCACTTAACCGAAGTCATATCAAGTGTTCCATGGTTGTTTCGGTTCGAGTTCCATGGTTGTTTGTTGACCAATTTTTCCGATTTGTAAGGGTAATTTGCCCAATGTTTCTGTTGTTTTAACGGCGTCTCTGTGTTCGAAAATAAATTATCATCTTATTTGTATTTATATACACATTTCGGCGTTTATAAAAAAACAAATGTTAGTTTGTTTATATTTGTATACACGTAGTTATGTATATATACTTTATTTATTTTGTTAACAAAACTGTCCGACGAACGGGAACGTGAAACTTTGAGTAACAGCTTTTGTTATATTTCTGCTGTTTTTAAATAAAGCATATTACTCTACTTCTGGTATTTGAGTACTCTTTTTTTCCACCTTGTTTCACATTTATGTTCTTACTCCGGTGTATATATATATATATATATAT
>NC_068991.1:35525370-35529804 GCF_001194135.2 Octopus bimaculoides | reverse complement strand
ATATATATATATATATATATACGCAACGGACTTCTTTCAGTTTCTATCTACCAAATCTACTCATAAGGCTTTGGTCGGTCCGGAGCTACAGTATAGCAGACGCTTGCTCAAGATGCTACGTGTGAAATTGAACCCAGAACCATGTAGTTGAGAAACAAATTCTTAACACAGAGCTACGTCTACGTCTATGATTGAATATATTATTTTGCTGAAACGTTAACTAGAAAGAATACCCACACCCTCATAATATGGACAGAAATGCACTGCCACCTCCTCCACTAAGTATTCACCGACCTGCCTTTCACTTTTCTTTCGGTCACCTCTTCTTTCTCTCGGACTGTAGTGATAGTTATTGGCGTTAACCTTTCCTGAAACAGTTCTGTAGGTTTATATGGAAAATTACTGCTATTAAGCTGATTTTCACATACGCTCACAAAAGTCATTTAACGTCGTCACACAGGGTTTATGCGACGACAATGCGGGGGTATAAAATTGCACCAATGTTCACAGTTATTGGTCATCAAATATTCCATTGAATTTTTTTCGTTTTCCTTCAATTAAAAAAAACTTTTAGATGCACCAAATGAATCACCAACTTATACAATTAATTCACAGTTGTCCAATATAACAGGAAGAAGTTTTGAAATCACAGGTAAAACAAAATACATAAAAGAAATGGCATAAACGCAATCCGAAATTATTATTAAAAAATCACATTTTGTGCCATTAGCCAATCCGATTTAAGTGAGCATGTCCAGAAAACCTCTAAATAACAGTGTGCTCATAAATAAATCGCTTCTTTTTCGATCTGCAGCACGTAAACTGACATTAATGAAATGAAATGATACATTAAGACTATGAATAACGGTGCGAAATTTTAGCTACAGAATTGTTGTTATTGATTATAAATTTGTTATAGTCTATTTTTATTATGGCAAATACTGTTGGAACGAATTTCTCTTTAGTCCATTTGGATTTGATGACGTAAATACAAATCGCTGGTAATTTTTATTATGAGTTAAAAACGAAATGAAATAAAAGCATGGTGTCCATACATGATCATGTTTTGGTGACTTCGCCGTGATTTTCTCTCGCCCTTTTTTTAATATGTAAGAACGTTATGATCATCGCTTGAAACTTCATTTCTTTACCTTATGAGCTTAGATGTTTTACGCCACATTGTGGTTTGGGTGAGTAATGGAAAAAAAGCTCTATATTTTTTTAACTCATACAAATCACTGTGGTAATATGGCCATATTCCAATCCCTGAAGCAAGGAAAAGAGTAAAAGATTATGCATGTTCACATCTTAAAAATTTACAGGTGATTATGCTTAGTAGAAAGGCACACCTGCTACTGCATGCTATCTGATTTATTGATTCACTGTTTTGACTTATTGCATTCTTTTAGTATCAATAACTGAAATCTGTAGGACCGATTATACCTTTCTATTGCATCTAATCAAAAAATAAGTGTCTTTCATAAGGACTTTCTACAGTACGAGTGCTAGGTTACAAATTTCCAACACTTGCATCGATTGTACTCTCAGTTATAGCACCCATTATATTTTTGTTGTAAACAATCTGGTTCTTGATCTGACCTGCCTAATTCCGTTATATTTCATTGCTTAATTTTGATTTTATGTCTGAAGTTAAGTGACGTTCATGCAATAGAAAAACCTTTGCTTAAACGGAGTAAACAACGAAATGTGTTTTCCAATAAAAAGAAACAGAACCTTTCAAACTAGAGATTTTATGCAAAAAAAAAAATTATCTTGCTGTTTTAGTACGCAATAATGTAGTGACAAGAACACTTATTTAACTTAAACGAAATAATAATAACAGATTTCACAGATAAACGCTAACTTCTATATAAACGAAGCAGGTAATGGCCTGTCAGATACGTTACATGAAGAATGGTATTGAATTTTTAAAATAACTGAGTGTGCTAAGTAATGAAAGCAAAAGAAACTATGCCTATGTTCTTTTATTTTTGTTTAATTCTGAGAACAATCATTTTATAATAAATGTAAAAATAAAATTCAATAGAAGTGAAACACTAAGAGCTTAAACCTCTAATATTTACGACATGAAAATCTGACTGTAATGAGTGAATAAAGAGAATTTTATTTGAGTCTTAAGAAAAAGTGAACAGTAAACAAATGATTTATTTGCTGTACAATTTGATGTTGCATGTGTAGGAAATCTAATAAATGGTAGAGTAGCAATGTTAGGCCAAGTTCATTTCGAATTGTATCAATTAGCTGTATAAAGTGAGTTATGAAACTGAAGGGAATAAAACTGAAAAGGGGCATTCCAGCTAATAGTGAACCAAACTTGACAATTAATGTCTTTCAAATAGCCAGAAATTTTCTCTAAATAAAGTAGTCCTTGTGCCCTGTCAGCTCTTATGTATGATTCTGATTTTGTGGGCATTCGAAGTAGGAAGTTGCCCAAATTCGAGGATTTCACTAAACCTCTAATATCTTCAATATTTTCAATGTATGGATTTTGGAATTATAATAAACATGTATGTTCACTTTCAGTATGTAATTGGTTTAATTACCTGAAATTGTTTTGCAACGTACCATTTTCCAAAAATCTCGCATTTCGAAATTTTTCTCGTTTGTAAAAGTCATCCAATGGTATAAGGCTCAAGTCTGTCATGTCTGACCCCGGAAATCCAATATGGAACCTTCTTATTTTTTCAAAAACTTTCTATGAAATGATGTCAACAGAACATGGATAGCCATGTTCTGTTGACATCATTTCAACTCTTAGCACAAAGTCATTTGTCTCTAAAATAAGTAATAAATTAATCATAAAATCGGGGAGTAAAATTACATGGAAAAATTGATTCCTTGAACTACTATCATCTTTTTGAGCATATCCCATTCTGTATTGAAAACAAAATGTCTCAATTCACTCCTCTCTTTAAATCATCCTCTTTGCTCGCAACTCTTCGTGGTTCTTTCACTGATCTCACACTGATGACGCCGGTGTAGAAAATAAACCTTCGCACTACTAAACTATCTGCATCAATTTATTCCCTACACATAGCCAATATCGATGCACAGATACCCCAAATACCTTTCATCTCTTTCTCATCTCCAAACCTAGTCGTTCGACAACTGCCTCATCACAACCATCCAATACCCTCTGTCCTTCGCACTCCATGATGCTTCAAGCTGCTTTTATGTCAACGACCCCTGGCAGCATATGCGCTTCACTCTTGACTCATCAAAGATTTCCTAAAATTATTGTTTAACCATGTCCCTCCACATACTGGAAAGACTGATCTGAAAGTCAGTGTGGAAAAGACCAAAACAACGAATATTATAAATTATGACTGTCGAATAAGAACGAACATAAAGATCACCCAGACATTTAAACAGATTCATCTGAGTACCACCATTAGTAACAGTGACGATATCGAGATTGACGTCGACCATGGAATTAGCCAAGCCACCGCCGTGTTCCAGATAATGTGTACTAGCTGGTCCTACACACCATCGGCTTACTCACAAAGATGCAGTTCTATAAATAGCATAGCTTAAACAAAAGCTCTCTGTGCCAGTGAGACGTGGAAGAGCACGGCAAAAATCGACAGGAAGCTAAATGTGTTCCACCAAAGATGCTTGAGAGGGATTCTATGAACGAACTTGCAAGACCACATAACCAATGAAAACATTCACATTCTGGAGAGAGCCAACACAAGACCATTTAGCGAAATCATCACGGAACGAAGATTAAAGCTAGCATGTCACATACTCTGATTGCCAGAACAACGCCTTTCCAAAACAGCTTTCAAATGGACACCATTGGAAGGGGGAAAGAAAGATTGGAAGACCAAAAACTACATGGCGTGAACATTCATATCGACATGAGAGAGGCTAATATCACATCATCGGAGACGGTGAAAACCGCAACCAACAGAAACTAGTGATTTCAGCGCAATGGGATCTAGAGTGTAGGAGGAACTGAAACTGAACTGAACTCCATATCACTCGCACAACAAACACTCAATACCCCAAGTTCCACAGGAAGTTCTTTCGTAATTGCACTGAAGCTATTCAGGTAAACTAGAAACTAGGCCTATACATCTGAAGAAGCTCACCTGCTCGTCCAAAGCTGGGCGGTGTTTACTAAGAAACGCAGGTTCTGCAAGACCATGCCGCGAAAGACGAATTTGTGGATCGCAAAGCTGTTTAGCTGTCTCACCTCTCAAACTACAGCCGTTCTTTGCAGAATCCTTTTCCGTCAGCTTCACAACAACGATGTTTCTGTAGGCAATAGCACCACGGTAAAAGCTTTTCCCGTTGTTATTAGAGAAAGGCAGTTTGTCTCAACCAAATGTCGAACTATCTCACTCACTTTCAGTGTATCCGAAGAAATAGAAAAAGTAATTAATGACAACGTCCTCGAAAAGCTTTAAT
>NC_068991.1:35517133-35525116 GCF_001194135.2 Octopus bimaculoides | reverse complement strand
CTCTCTCTCTCTCTCTCTCTCCCTCCCTCTCTCTCTGCTTCTCTTTCTCCGTTTCCTTACTGCTTGATCCACTAGTGATCTCTACTGTGAAACGTCTCCACCCAGTGGACTTTCACCTTATAAAAATTTGGTAAAAACAATGCTGTCGCCCTCCACATCAGCAAAGCTTTATAATGTATCTAGCATGAAAATCTATTAAAACTGCCCATCTTTGGACTCCACCTATCTCTCTTGAATCATTAGCTTCCTATCAGATCACAGTATCACAGCTTGAGATGAGAGAGCCCTTCTGATTTTCATTCTATCGACTCCAATAAGAATATGCCAATCTTACCTCTTTCAACAGCAAGGAATTACAAAAGCTACTCATATAAAAAAAAACATCATTGCACCACACACACACACAACCTTAACTATGAGTTACACGCAACTAAAGCTCATGCGGTTTCTCTAAACGTCGGGCTTCATTACCAAGGACATCTTCTGGCGAAAGTACATCGTTAACCTAGCTAAAACCGAATCCTAATTACTTGCACTTTTTTTCGGAGCCGGAAGTTACTTCATCCCCCAACAATTATTGAAACTCTAAAAAATTCCCCGTAATGGGGTACTGTTCTTACGTCAAGAACAGTGATGTTACTGCGCATACAGACACCCTAGACCACATCTAGAAAAGAGCTATCTTACTGACTGGCATAGATATGCTTCAGCCTCTAGCCCACAAACGTGCAATCTCTACCTACCTTTTCTATCGCTACAATAATGACCTCAGAGCTGGATAGAATCATGCCACTCGCACTCAGGCACTCCTAAATCACTCGTTTCTTCTTTCATCACCGATGTTGTGTCTAAGACCTCAAACCCTACATCAACCAGTACATTCATTCCTTTCTTCTCAGAACATCATCCCTCTTGAACTTTCTTCCTGTTCATGTTTTTACCTGCAGGTGTTAACTTGCAAGGGTTCAAGAGAAACATTAATGAGACTGCGGGAAGACAAATAAACAGACACAGTGCACGTGTGCGTGAGTACACGAAATAGTGTGTCACTTTTGATCAGTAAGTATAGAAAACGTTGCCTATGGCTGTATCTTGTTCATCTCACCTCAATCATGGCAAGTATTGGAATTGAAAGAAGGATTTGTTCGATTTAATCCAACACCAGTTTATTTCTGCGAAAAGATAAGAAGCAAAGTTGACTCTGACGATATTTGAACTCAGATTGTAAACAAATTTAATTCAGAATTGCAAATCCACAGTATATTAGAAATGGCTTCAAATTTTGACACAGGACTAGCAGTTTTTGATGGGAGGGAGAAGTCGATAACATTGACTCCAGTACTTGACTAATACGTATTTTATCCACTCGTAAAGGATGAAAGGCAAAGACGACCTCGGCAAAATCAAACTCAGAACACAAAGAGAGACAAAATTCCACATTTTCTGGTGTACTCGCGATTCTGCCAGCTCGCCGCCTTATAGTAAATTAGAAATGTAAAGTAATTTTTCAGTTCCTTTTTGAAGACTTTTTCCTCCAGCTCCAGAACTAGAACTATTTCTCGTTTTTCATCCAATACTTGACCTTCAGGAATTAAAACTTCGCTAAAATATATTATAATCCAATTTAGAAAGTATATATTATTATTGCAGACTTACTTGAAATCTTGGGAACGTGTTCGTTTCTCTTTGGAGTGACTGTCAAACGATAGTTACTAAGAGATTCTAATAGATAGCTGCCAGTAAATCACCTTTTGTTGATAGGAATATAGCCAAGAACTCTGAAAAGCATTTTTTTTCTCTCTTTTTAATTTGCTTTTGCAGCTGACTATATTTGATATACAGCTATTTTATCTTCCTGATTATATGTCGTTCTTTTCAGATATTTGAAAATAAATATAGAAAATATTAGATTAAATAAGTAGTACGCCGACTGCACCAAATTAATTACATAGTGTTTAAATTGATCGTATTCATCCGCTTTATTATATCTTGTATTGTTCATTCAAGTTACAAAGCTAAAAATCACAATTATTTAGTTAATCTATAATCTATTCTTACAAGTCTGACATGTAGTTGTAAGAAAAATAGAATCGAAACGCTGAGCAGTTGAAAATATTTGCCGACCAACTCTTAGATAACGAGTTCAGATCTATTGTAGTTATTGCAGTGAGAAAACAAAGATGATAATTTTGCTATGCCTTAGGAGGGCTGGTGTCCTTTTATGTGACTTTCGGTGGATATTGGTAGAGATGAGTTGAGTGAATACTGAAGTGAGGGCGCTGAAATCTTCAACAACCCAGCTAATTCTACATCTCGGTTTACCGAGATATTAGCAGTGGGTTCCAGATCAGTTACTGACAGTAGATATCATGAAACTACAGTTTATCAATTTCTAGGAGCTTTTAGGAGTTTTGGTTACATTTAGATTTTTAAGGATGTATGTAAAATTGTATACACGTAACCATGTATGCGACTGTCTGTTTATAATGTTATTCTGTGTGTATATTTGTATTGTTACAAATGTAGAGACGACAGTTCTTTGTTTCTTTTTCAAAAGAATTGGAAGTAGTCTGAATATTAATGGCAGAGACGGATCGTTCGGATATGCCAGAATCAATACTCTGTTCTAAGAATGAAACAAACAATGTTGAGCAGAACAAGCTTGATAGTTTGACCTCGTATTGAGTTGGGAGTAAGAAGTAACAAAATACTAATGCTATCAACTTGATAAGTGGCCAAAACGAAAAGTTCAATAGCATAATGAAGTGTAAGTTAGAATATTCTGGAGGAAAGAATGTTTGTGATGTAGATGTATACGTGTATGTGTGTGTTTAACCTAGCGTATAGACGCAGAATAAATACAATTACGCACATATGCTGAACGTTCACGTATATAGGCAGAAATGTACAGGGATATATACATATATATATATATATATATATATATATATATATATATATATATATATATATATACATATATATATATATACATATATATATATACAAATATACATATATATATATATATATATATATACCTCGAATATGTGTGTCTCATCTGACGGTCAAGCTTCGATCCATACTCTATGGAACGTTGAAAGGATCGAAGTTTTTTCTATCGGGCTCCACTCAGTATATCCACTCTGCCTCATTATACTCAGTTGAGTATTAGCCTTACTAACCTCCACCTTCCCTCCAACTTTTGACACTATGTTTGTTTGTGTGTGTGTGTGTGTGTGTGTGTGTGTGTGTGTGTGTGCGTGTGTGTGCATACATACGTAAGCATGAATGTATGTCATTTAATTCCACTGTTCAACTGGTATTTATTTGATCGACACCAAAGAGATGAAAGACAAAATCGACTTCGACAGCATTTGAACTCAGAACGTAAAATGCCGGAAGAAATATTGCTAAGTAGTTTGCTTCGTGCGATGACGAGTCTGTCAGCTCGCCGCCTTAAGAATACATTTTAAATAATATCTTATAATGTACTATGTTAAAAAATCCTGTGCAGAAATAGACGGAAAGCCTCTGCAGGACTTGAACCCCGCATCTTCTGTAACCATGACAGACTGCATCTCATTCAAAGGAAGAAAAAGAGAAGGTTAATTGGTAACTTGAGCTTCCACACAGTTTTCTACAAAATTTAATTCCTCACCCTTTAGTTAACTTCGGGTTATATTTGAAGAAACTTTTCGAATGTGCTGTACAGAGGAATTGAACTCGGAATTATATGTTGTGATGTGAACCTCTAAAAGTCACTGAGTGATACCTGCGCCCAAACTCAGACAACTTCCCTGGCTGGGAGTCAAAACTCCTATCTCCTCCGTGACAAGTGGAATTATTACTATACTACCGATGAATTATGATGGTCATCGTAATTAATATTAGTTGTAAGTTATTGTTGGTCACATTTAAGACTGAAGTTTGAATTTAAAATATGATGGTGGGTGGAACTAGAAGTTCCATCTAATGTATTCGGTATTATCACTATTAACTAATTAGTGCTTTTTGTTTGTTTGTTTTTGTTTGTTTTTTGTTTTTTTTATTCGAGATGTTTATCAAAAACACGGACAGAAGCAGCCACAGCAATGTCATATGTCACATGTAGAATAAGATATCGGCTGATAATTGTCATAGTCAAGAACGTGTTATAAATTTAGATTGTAGACAATTTTAACTAAAGCTGAAAATTGTCTGGAAACGGTATATTTTGTGACTTATTGGCAGCAATATGTGAAATAAAAAGACACCCAATAATAGACATAGTAAAATCTTAACTTTTGTGTTTGCAATAAGGCATTATTTGATGGTTTTCATAGCTCTGCAATATTAAATGCAAAAATGCTCTTATAAACTTGGATTTTGATTTTAAAAGAATGTTCATATCAAGACTAAATATGTTCACATGTACTTAAGCATAGATTTCTATAGTAAAAGGTAACTTTTCTCAAAGCATGGTACGTGCACGTTTAAATAGGTAATATGTGAGTTGGTATCGTGTGGTAACATGCAACTTGGATTTATCTGGCCGAGGATGAGTCTAAGGGAGCTCTATATTGTAACAATTTTGTTCCTCATCTTAGGAACTGGGAAAATAAATACTCACACCAAATTCTTTTTACATATAGGCTGCATGCTGTAAATACAGTCACAGTCACTACTTGAGGTGTGTGCATTTGTAATGGGATAACTGACTAATACTGGCAAAGCAATCAGACATAATGTCGCCTTTCTCTATGGTTAATTTTATCGGTTAATACGATTAAACCAGAGTTAAGCAATGGTCCTAGGATTTTGTTTACACTTCCAAATGTAGGCTTCTTCTATTAAGCCTATATATACTAACTGAATAAATTCATTCTGCAAATTGATATCTATGTAGTCTTGCTCTTGAACAAGTCTGACTTTTCTAAGCCAGAAATGGTTCACAGAAAAACATCGGTTTTTGCCGTTTCTTTAGCACAAACAAGACTACAGATTTATGTGGGTAGCAATATCATAAACCAGGACGTTCATATATCTCCACTGGGCAACCAAAAATAAATTATTGTCTGTTACCTAGACAAATGGTGCTGTATTAAACTAAATCGAGCACGCTGATTCCGAATCTGAACTCAGAATTGCTGTAGCACCTCAGGATTTTGAGTTATGCGCATAATTATATATTAATACTATATTAGTATCATGAATAGTTAAGTTCGAGGTAAATAATTATTATAAAAGTATATTAGTACTGTATTTAGTATATTTATATTCAAGGCAAATAATATTATAATACAATGGTACATAGTATATTTAGTTAAGGGAATACTCCCTTTATTTTTTATATGCTCAGCTCAGAAATGTTTGAGACACTTGCTCTTGCGCTTATGCGTCGTGTTGGTCTCCCGTTGTAGGAACCAGCAGTAATCACCCATAATGTGTGGATTGAACCGGCCTTGATATCTTGTTTCCATCTCAGATATGTCCTGTCGGAACCTCTCACCATGCTCATTACTAACTCAAGATGAGAATGCAAGAATTGCATTTTAAGGGACATTCGGCATCCCATTCTTTCATACTGGATTCAGTTTACCTCTGAATTTGCAACCAGACATCAATTCTCTGATCTCAGGTCCAATGAAAATGCCTGCTTTCAGTTTTGCATCACTTTTCTCTGCACCAAATTTTACTTTTAGGTACTGGAAGCCACAACCATCGTGTGTCATTGCTTTTACGAAGTTTTTCATGAGGCCGAGTTTGATGTGAAGGGGTGGAAGGAAGATCTTTTGTGGGTCTGCAAGTGGCATATGCTGCACGTTGTACCGACCAACTATGCACTTATCTCTTTTAGGCCAGTCTTTTACAGTTAATGACTGCTGTCGTTGCGGCTGTTCCAAACACGCAACAAGCACATATATTTGGTATATCCCAGCTGCAGTCCTAGGAAGAGTGAAATCACCTTTAAATCACCACAAATATTCCACTTATGAACTGAGTAAATTAACTCCTTTCAGAATGAGTTCCATCGATTCATAAGTTTCTTTCATACCGACAGCATGACCGACAGGAATGGAAGGGTTTTTCATTACCATTATGTAATAACACAGCTTTAAGGCTAACCTTACTCAAGTCTGTAAACAATCTTCATTCGTTAGCCACATGCACGTGCCTTAGTTTTTGCATGAGTGCATTAATTTCAGTACAGAAACAAGCATTATTTTCTCACTTGAAAAAGCAGATAAGCCTTCATGGCGAGAACGGAAATTTTGCGTATCTTGCTATAGGAGATTCAGTTGCTGTAGTCTGGATTCCAAAACTTCTGCCTCCTCGTTTGACAATGCTAGGTCTCTTACTAAATCGTTCAAATCTTCTTGATTAAACAAGTGTGGCTCATTTTTCTTAGAATCAACTACGTACTCTTCGTCGGTAGGAGAATCAGGGGGTTCATCGTGCGACTTGTCAAGGTCTTCAAGTGAATCATGTGAGAAGGGAACTGGGACAGGGTTCTCGAAGTCATGTGGAACCGGTTTTAGAGCCGGCTTACAATCTGCATACACAATATTTGCTTTGATTTTCTTTGAGAAACTACTAATATTAATCATGCAAAAGTAACAATCAGTGACATGATTTGTTGGCTCACACCATATCATTTGTACTGCGAAAGGTATTCCCTTCCATTTTCCATTCAGTCACTGTGTAAGCCCTAAGTAACACATGGTGCACCATATTTTTAATTTGGTGGCAATGTTCTTCCGCTGGTCACGCGGAGCAAATTTTCCACATACAAAACAAAAGTCGTCTGGGTGATTCACACAGCCTCTTCTATTCATGATCTAACACAATGAACGCAGATAAAACAGTAATCACGCAGAGCGTGAGATACACATACCACACGTGACGGCAGCGCAAACGACACAGAGTTACCAAGAACAAACTGACGTATTTAGCGCTTGTACACAATACGTCAGCGCCATCTATTGCTAAACTAAATAATGAATTTTCTCATCGTTTGTTTTATTGTTGTTATTTCTTTAGTTTTGAATTAAGATCGCTTTCATTTTAGCAAATTTTATACTACGGCCTGCGCGTAACTCAAAATCCTGATGTGCTAGAACAATTTTGAGTACGGATTCGGAACATCCTCGATTTAGTCTAAAACACATGCTTTTACTCCAGTAGCAAAATCTTTGCTGTCCAGTGTTATCACTGAAGTGGAATGAATTCAGTTGGAAACTAACAACCAAATTCTATTAATGGCTGGTATTTTTACTTCGATACAAAACGACGAAATGACGAAATTCATCAGAGAGAAGGCTGTTCATCGTTTATACTTTTAACAAGAATATTAATGTCATACAAGAGAAATTATTTAAACTGAGAATCGAAACTGTGTTTCGCCAAAAACTGAAGTCTATAACAGAGAGGAGATAGAGAGAGAGAGAAGAAAGAAAGGAAGAAATGAAAGAAAACGTGTAAAGACGGTTAATTATGTTTGGTTAGTACGAAAAGATACTTCAGAAACACTCCCTAATTAAATGATCGCAGTAATTTAGGAAACAGCAGGAGTGTATTAACAATGATTCTTTCTTTTCTATTTTCCACATTTTTTTATTCCTTAATCCTGAAGTCGAGTCAATAAAATTAACAAAGTATTTATAAGTCGCCTTGATCTGTCCTTGCAATGAATTGCGTTCGGCATATGAATAGCTTCACCGTTGAATTTTAGAAAATGCCAGATAAACAAGTATTCTGGTTTCATGAAAAGAACTGTGTCTGATAATGGAATTGCAAAAGCCATTCAAAGAACAGTATTTGGTATTTGGGTCAAATTTTTTTATCAAATTAACTAATGAGAGGTAAAAGAATGCCAAAATTTCCTCCACGGATTTAAGCATAACAATTCCTTTCTTTTTGTTTTGGTGGTGAGAGAATGGAGTGAAGCCGTGATTGTATTGAAATTACTTTTGCTGGTAGCGTAAGTGGAAGGAAAGTTAT
>NC_068991.1:35515430-35516671 GCF_001194135.2 Octopus bimaculoides | reverse complement strand
TATATACACACACATATATATATATATATATACAAACATATATATACACACACACATTTATATAGATAAATATACACACAAATATATACACACACACGTTCATATAGAACGTTTGAAATTAAAGTTATAGTTGTTGTAGCTGTTATTTGTATATTCCCTGGAGAGTATGCTTTTGTTTTCGTTTGCAACGAAAATTTTATGGCGAGGATGAGAAATGATTTAAAAGATTTGTTCTTTCGGGTATTTTCTGAGTGAATGAGCCAATCGTTAACCGAAAGCATCAATAGCCACTAATGGCGGCCGCGAGAATTTTAGCTTAAGATTTGCTTTGTTCGCTATAAAGGTATACATGTCGGAATTGTAAGTTTGAAGGGTGGGAGGGTGAACGTGATGGTTAGAGAGCGAGGAACAGAGGAGAGAGAGAGAGTGAGAGAGAGACAGAGTGAGAGACAGAGTGAGAGATAAAGTGAGAGAGCTGAGAAAATGAGTAGAAAAATGAGGTAGCGGTGAGGGAGAGAGGGTGGAAAGTGGGAAAGTGATATGATAGGGATCTGGAGAGAAATAGAAATTAGAAGACTGTAGGACAAGTAAGAGATAAAGTGGGGAACTATGGAGAGAGGGAGTGACATGTCGAGAAAATGGTAAGAATGTGGTATGGATTGTTGGATCGATGTAGATGCGGGTGGACGGGTTAAAAATTAAATGAACGGACGGATCATTGAATGGATTGATCGATTGCTAGTAAGATCGATGGATAGTTGGATCAATGGAGATACAAGTGTACGGGTTAAGATACAAAAGAACAGACGAATGGATCAATGGAGCGCTGGATATTGAGATTGACGGGTGGTTGGATCGATAAAGATACGGTTGGAGAAATTAAAATACAATCGGACGGTTATAGTTAGGAAAAGAGGGGGGTGCGAGAATGGTAATTCTATCGAAGGCTTGATTGATGGATGATAAATCAATTGAGTGATGAATCTATTGGTGGTTGGATCTTTGTATATTCGGTTTGGTTACTGGGTAGTATAGAATATGTGCTTATTGAGACGGACAGATGGAGACAAGATTAGTAGAGGTACAAGTGGTCAAACAGATAGATAGATAGATAGATAGATAGATAGATAGATAGATAGATAGATAGATAGATAGATAGATAGATAGATAACTTTCTTTTATTAGCCACACAGGGCTGCACACAGAGGGTACAAATACAACTGTAGAGCTTTTCTTTAAAA
>NC_068991.1:35511001-35513616 GCF_001194135.2 Octopus bimaculoides | reverse complement strand
AAAATTGCTTTTACTTTGAGGTCCAAACTCTTCCGAAGAAGCACCGCGGTGCCTCCTCCACCCATTCTCGGCAGACACGGAGGAAAATGAATGTTGAAATGTCCGCTGGAGGGCCCGCGGGCTGTGGAGTCTGGAGACATGCAGGTTTTGTGACTTGATGTCGTTTAAGATAGATAGATAGACAGACAGACAGACAGACGGACGGATGGATGAATGCTACATAAATAGAAAGCTGATTTGACGGTTGATCAATGAATGGGTCAGGGATTGCATGGAAGGCTGGATCGCTAGACTGTCGTGTAAGATACATGGATATGTCATTGAATTTCTGAATGGGTAACTGAAAAGTATGGTATATCAGTAAACAATGGCTGGTGACACAGGTGACTATGTATAGGGCTAGATTCATTAACAAATCAATATTGGTTTCAAAATATGGCACAAGGCCAGCAACTGTAGGGCGGGGTTGCAAGTAAATTACATCAACCCCAGTTCTCAGTTGGTACTTATTTTACCGAGCCCGAAAGGATGAAAGACAAAGTCAACCTCGGCAGCATTTGAACTCAAACGTAAAATTGGAAGAACGGAGACATTAATATTAAGATGGAAGGAAGAGCGAATTTGTAACTATTCTCGCCCTTCTCTTTATCTCGTGTATGAACCTCTTTTAACCCTCTCTCTATCTCGTGTATGAACCTATTTGTCCTCTCTTCTCCTGAATGAATCCACTTGTCTTTTTCTCTAAACCGTGGCAGATAGGACACATGGAGTCATACATAGACGAGTAGATCGTTCAAGTCATAAGGAGATCACTGGAAACATTTGTGTGCTTATATTGAACAATCTTTGGATGAATTACTAGATCAATTGGTGAATCGATGAATAAATTATCAATCAATGAATCGATTGTTATATGGATAGATAGGAACCTCCACTCTCCATCTATCTACATATTAATCGATATACATTAATAGAGATGACAAGCAATTGAAAAGAGTGACAAATATCTGAATGGTTAGGCAGAATCGTTGGCGTATCGGGGAAGTACCTTGTGGTATTTATTTATGTTCTTATTTCCAATCACACCCCGGTCAACTTTACCTTTCATCACTTTATCTCCGGGTCAACAAAATAAAGCACCAATCAAGTATTAAGATCAATGTAATCGATTAACCACTTCTGCTCAAAATTACTGATCTTGACAGAATCGTTAGCACGCCGAGCAAAATGCTTAGCGGCATTTAGTCCGTTTTTACGTTCTGAGTTCAAATTCCACCGAGGTTCACTTTGCCTTTCCTTCTTTCGGGGTCGATAAAATAAGTACCAGTTGAGCACTGGGGTCAATCTAATAATGTAATCGACTTATCCCTTCTCCGAAACTGTTGGCCTTGTGCCAACACTTGAAAGCAGCAGCAGCAGCAACAGCAGTAGTAGTAGTAGTAGTAGTAGTAGTTTAGCCACAGGTCGAGCCTGGTTGAACAAACCTATAATGAAAGACGATCCAACCGATACAATAAGAGATTTTGTCGGTGGTACCGCTACAACTGGCAGCCAAATCCCCAGCTATTATCCTACCGCCTTAAAAATGAGTTACTGCACCAAATACAACAGTCTTGGTTTCAATTTTTTGCACAAAGCCAGCAATTTGGAGGAGTGATTAATCGATTACATCTACCACTGTACTAACCTTTCATTTATTTTATCGACCCTGAAAGGACGAAATGTAAAGGTCAACTTCGGTGGAATTTGAACTCAGTCCTTATTTATAATACAATAGAAAAGAAAATGAGATGGTCACGGCTTGAAAGTTGATAGAACGATATAATTTTTTCATGTAGAATTGTTTTGCCGGCATAAGCTATCGTTGAACGACCCAATCAATGTTTCTGCCAGTAAGAAAATAAGAAAATCCTTTTACAATAGTAGAAAATTTCTACGTTGTTCACCTAGCAACGTCATTTACAAAACCCTTCAAAAATATTTTACATAGTACAACCAAGAACCTTGACAACAATAACAGCAATGATAAGAACAGGAAATATAGTTATCTCCCTCTCCTATGTCACAGGTCTACACAGAATACATTTTGAAAATATGCTTTACATACTAAAATAAAATTTGGAGAACTGGCAACGAAAAATTTAAATAATGCAACATAATTTTAATGGCTCTAAAGACAAAGTCTTCTTGGAATTAAAAGACATTTATTATCACACACGACATTCATGTGATAATAATTCTGAATATATTCTTTTGATACCTTAACACGGAACACCGTATATGCCTTATTACACTCAAATCAGATTAGGCAAAGGCCTAATAACATCGGAAATAGCCGGCTACCTAATATCAAGGGACATCCTCAAACAGGATATACGAACAACATACGCAACTGATATAAAATTCCACATCCAGTACATTGAATCATAAATTACATATCTACACTATCAATAAACGCTACCACACTTCAAATGCCAACTTACAACATAAAAACCTGCAACATGGAATATATTAATTTAATAAATGCACACATGCACGCACGTACGCACGCACACACACACACACACACACACACACACACACACACACACACACACACACACACACACACACAC
>NC_068991.1:35507968-35509777 GCF_001194135.2 Octopus bimaculoides | reverse complement strand
TGTGTGTGTGTGTGTGTGTGTGTGTGTGTGTGTGTGTGTGTGTGTTTAAGATTAGAGATGATTCAGAAACCCGTGGGTTTAACTCAGTCTTCCTGCGAATATCAGCTACACAGAATGTAGAGAAATGGACAGTTAAAGAAAACCGTTACACACAACGTGGAATTTGTGTGTCTCGTAGTCACATCATGAATAGAGGTGTTGGTATTACATTTATTCCGTTACTTCGATCGCTTCAACAATACATGGCTTAGAAATATCATGAATGTAAATAATGATTATACAATATTGATTTCAAGTTTTGACACAGGGCCAGCAATTTTGGAGGAGAAGTAAGTTGATTACATCGACCCCAGTGTTCAAGGCAAAGTCGGCCTCAGTGAAATTTGAACTTAGAACGTAAATGCAAACGAAATGCCGCTAAGCATTTTACCTGGCGTGATAACGATTCTTTTGTTCATTATTAAGGTGATATTACATATGACTGATATACAAATATATATACATATATGAGAGAGAGAAAGAATAGGGAGAAAGAGAGAGAAAGCATAGCCACCGTCTAATGACTGAAGTAAAAGAATAAAAGAACAAAAGAATACAATCTTTAATCTCAACAACTGTCCTACCAAGTTACATATTCTCCTAAATATCATCATTAAAAGAGGTTTCAATGCACTCAACACGTCCTGGTTTTCAAATTGTACAGATAACACAAAAGGAACATAATAGTATCCCAATACAACTCCCCTTACATATCTAGGAATCTATACCAAAATACAAATACTTCATTAAGCTAACTGCAATAACTCCTCTAAACACCTAGCTGTTATAAACACTTGGTGTACAATCTCCCCGCTTTTCTCAGACCATCAACCAATTTTCATAACTCACTCACATACCAAAGAAAGAAAGAAAGAAAGAAAGAAAGAAAGAAAGAAAGAAAGAAAGAAAGAAAGAAAGAAAGAAAGGAAGAAAGAAAGAAAGAAAGACAGAAAGAAAGAAAGAAAGACGAACAAATGATGTCAATAAGAATTTGACCTCAGATGTCAAGTTATCTTTTTCTTCAAATGAAGTGGAGAGGAAGATGTTTGCAAGACGTTTTATTGATGTTTTCGTTACTAAAATACTGAATCCATCCTTCACTGATTCAATCATTTATCTAATTGAACAAAACGATGACCACTTTCTCAAGCTGAAAGTATCACACACAAATATGCAGTGTATTGAGAGAAGTAATTTTGAGGCGGGAGAATGTACGTTTGCATGCAATAGTGTGTTTGCGCGATAACCTGTGTGTGTGCATGTGTGTGTGTATGAGAGGGAGACAGAGAGAGGCGGAGACAGAGATTGTGTGTGAGAGATTTTGTATGAGTGTGTAGTAGTTTGTCGTCTGTAGATAAAATAGTTGAATGATACAATCTTGCAAGAAGTGTTATAGAGTAATCTCCCTTTAGTAAGTTTCTCGGAAGATTATATTTTATAAGAAGTTATTCTTAATTATTCAAAAAGCTTCACGTTTCTCTTATAAGTTTCTAAAATGTCTAGCGTTCCATTAATAAAATCAGTTTGCTTGCCCTGCTCTTTGCTTCTTTGTCGATTAGACTCAGAGCTATTCACGTCGTTGCTATGTCTATCTATTTCTCTATGCCACATTACTAAAAGCCACTATTTAGCTGTTATTTCTACATTTCTGAACTTTCTTGCATAGATTATTTCATTGAATTAGTTTCTACATTTTGATTATGTTTCATCGACAACCAATGAATAAAATATATTTTATGTAATAAATATATAGTTTCTAAATTTCTTCTT
>NC_068991.1:35499364-35507943 GCF_001194135.2 Octopus bimaculoides | reverse complement strand
TGATTCAAGGCGGTGCTCCAGCATGGCTACAATCTAATGACTGAAACGACTAACCGACTAAATATATATATATAAACATTCTTCAGGGCACAGTTGAGGAAGGGCAAAAGAGGGGTAGACCGAGAAATTCCTGGTTCGACATCAAGGACTGGACGAGTCATAATACAGCGAACCTGCTACGCATGACAGAGAGTAGAGACCAGTGACGACGGCTGACTATGAAAGCGTCTAAAGTGGCACGCCAACCGCTAGCTGCATCAGTTAAGGGATGTTGATGATGATGATGTAGGGTTGTATTTTTTTACATTACAACTTAGGACTTTTTTTTAAGCTTCTAGATGATTTCCTTGCAAATGCTACAGTATCTATATTTGGAATTATGTCTCTTGTTGGAAGTGGTTCCATTGAGCTTTTCTGAAGTTTTGTTCGTAGAGTCGTATTTAATAATGATTGGCAGGTAGTTCAAAATGCATTGAAGATCGTTTCCTGCTTTATTATGGCATCTAGGTTTACGTAGTATTAAATGATATATGAAGAAAAGCTATTAAATTAGCTTGGTGAAATATGTACTCATCTGCATAATTGCTTGCTTTTTACTCATGTCTTTCACATAACTTCGTAACTTGCTCGTGTCCAACGTTCCCAGAGTCCACGTGTTGGGATTACTGTTGAAAGCCTTTTGGTAGTCAGTTTATACGATGTTAAGTGATCAATAATTTACCTTTGAGTTGCACTGAAATTAGTGCATATATATAATATGGAAGCAAGCATACCTGAGTTCTTGAGTAGTTCGCTCCGCAATGGTACGATGCCGGGTTCATTCTCACTGCGCAGTATCCCCAAAAAGACATACGTGCACATATATATATATATATATATATGTATGTACATATGTAAAGTCGAAGACTGACTTTTATGGTGTTATATTTAATTCTTTATTTTGTTGTGTCTGGGGAGAGTCATTTTCTTATCGAGCCTTAAAATTTAACACACTCACCGTTAAAATTTCCACTTATTATTTTTATTTTCCTAAAATTTTCGTTGCGTCTTGCAACCTTTTTCAACTATTGAAAAAGGTTGCAAGATGCAACGAAAATTTTAGGAAAATAAAAATAATAAGTGGAAATTTTAACGGTGGGTGTGTTAAATTTTAAGGCTCGATAAGAAAATGACTCTCCCCAGACACAACAGAATATGCTTCAACACATGAAATCACATAAAAAATCTTGCAAACCAAATCCAAAAACGAAATTTAATTTTTTAGTTACATGCGTTTCGACACTACGTGGAATATACATTTCATGAACATGAATAAATTTTAAATATTCCTTTCTACTATAAGTACAAGACATTTTTCCCTGCTCAATGAATTTTCTGTCTTTACTGGCAAAAGCTAGGTTACAGAGTTACAGGTCTATCCCTCCAATGAATCTTGAAGAGTCTGAATCAAGTGGAAATCTGAAGGCGTAAGGTTGGGTAAATACGGAGAGTGCAGCAAATTCCCAGCCAAGCCCCAGTAACTTTTGCCGCGTTGGTAAAGAAGTGTACGACCTGGCAATGTCGTAATGAAAAACAATGCTCTTATGATTAGCAAATATGGACGCTTCTGGTGTATTAATGCGTTTACTTTGTCCAGCTGTTCACAGTACACACCAAAATTGACGTTCGTGGGAGGAAGCTCATAAAAGACAACACCCTCCCAATGCCACAAAATTGAAAGCAAAACCAACTTTGGGTGAAGACCTGCCTTGTAGTTTGTTTCTAATGGTTAGCCACGCTTTCTCCACGATCGTTTGTGCTTAACATTGCAACAGATGATTCATTTTTCATTCCCTGTTCTCTTCAAATGGACATTCGTTTAGCCATGTTCTCACTCAATCGATTTGGGATCCAAACATCGAGCCTGCTAACCTAATCAAGCTTAATGCAGATGGTTTTCAACACACGATTTGGATATTTGGGGAATATCTGTGATCATGCTGGCCATATAACGCGGATTGGTCTTGACTAACTCCTTCACTTTGTCGCTGTTAATCTCAGTTGACCGTCAAGAACATCTAAAACTAAAAAAAATTCTCGACCAAAATCTTGAAAATAACTTCTGGTATCATCTCCCTACGCAGCGCATGTCTTCCTGCAGGTTTCCGCTTCTTTCTTGCCGTTTTCTTACATAAAAAGGCATGAGGGGTCAATAATGTTCGTTGTTATTCTCAATGTAGTTCGCAAAAAGTCAAGGATATGTAACCAGTAGTGGAAGCATATAAACGTTAGGTAGATTCAACTTCCATCTTCAAGGTGGAGAGATAGGTATCTAATATTTCAAATCATAATGCAGGGGAATTTAAAGGGAGAATTAGTGAAGAGGAAGGCAAACACAAGTAAGTAGATGGAGGAATTAGGCGGCTCGATGGGGATGTGGGGAGTGTTGAAGCAAGGAAGGGCAAGAAGAAATAGCAGTGTCAAATCAGGAAGGGAGAGGGGTGAGTGTTCAGGGTATTGAGAGAAGTAGAAGTAGAAGTTGAGAGTTGGGAGATGAGTGGGAAAGGGTGGGATGGGTAGTACTGTGAAAGGTGGTCCTTGTTGAGTTTGACAACAAATGTTAATAGTTTGGGATAGTGGGGTTATAGAACTGAGAAAGGAGAACTGGAATAGTGAGAGATGGGAGGGGCGAGTATTAAAGCGAGGGAAAGGATTTAGTTATACACGTCAGTAGGGTGATAAAGGGGAATACAAAGAGATGATGTGCCACTCACATACACAATATTGTATTACTCCTTCATCCCTCATGCAGATGTTGATGGTGATGAACTATAAGATAGAAGAAATGTTGTTTATGCTCCCAGTAACTCTCATTGCACCATCAAACCTCACACGATAGTCAACATCTATTAAGATATTACGATTCTTAGTTATTTTCTGACTTCATTTACTGTTGTCGTGTGTGTGTGTGTGTGTGTGTGTGCGCGTGTGTGTGTGTGTGTGTGTGCGTGTGCGCGCGCGTGTGTGTGTGTGTGTGTGTGTGTGTCTGTGTGTCTGTGTGTACACAGATAGATAGAGAGAGAGAGAGAGAGAGAGAGAGAGAGAGTTAAAACTAAAATATTGGCTATTGTAAGACACCTTTACAAGGTAGAATTCCTAGGAAACAGTTACCTTGTATGCAGAGACTAAGAGCTTTCTCTTTTCTCTCGATTGCTAAACTACTAACGTTCAATGAAGAAAAAGAAGAAAAAGAGAAAAGAAAAACTCGCATTCCATAGATTTCTTTCGGAATCCATCCATTAAAAAATGTCTCGCTTCATAAAACATTTAATTAATATATCTCAGGTTATGTTATGCTGACGATTCCTAAAAAGAATGAAACAATGCTATGCATGATTACCATTGACTTGAAAATTCAAGAACTTCGGAAAAAAATTAAATATCTGTATTCAATGCATCTTTTTCTTTATAATTTCCTAATTTCAAATTCGAATTTTTACTCCTGCCAAATATCATGGAAAAATTATTATCTCTCCTGTAATAACTGTCTGGTGGAGGACAACGCGTGTTTAAAACTAAATTGAGTTGGAGGAAATAACCTAATGGGTTGTGATTAAAAGTAGACTTGCTGTACTGAATGATGTGAGCAAAACATTTTTAACGATTGAAAATGTTCTCTTTTGCTGGAGAAAAAATAAACAAGAGCCTAGTTGCATTCAGTGATGACTCATAAAGGAAAGGTAAATAATTTTAATATAAGATAACAAATCTGATATTTATTACTGGAGCTAAAAATTAGGGTATGCATGGATTTGTTTAGGTCTTATTTATAATCTTGTCAGCATTGCATAGTTTCTCTCGATTAGTAAAACACGTCCTTACATATTGAAAAATTTACGAAAGTTTTTGGCCAATAGTAATTTACAGGTGTAATAAATAGATAAGTAAGTAGATGATAAGAGAAGGTGAGAAAAAGAGAGAGAGAGAGAGAGAAAGAGAGATATAAAGGGAGAGAGAGAGGAACGAAGAAGAAAGAAAGTTGTAGATAAATAAATAGTTTGGGATACAAGAAATAGATTCTTAGAAATTGATTATCAAAGGAAGCGATATCTTTGTATATGAAATAAATAGTAGACTGCTATCACCAGACAATGCATACTTATCCCAGGTTCACAAATATAGTAAAAATGATATGAGTTCAATAGGAATCACGAGAAAAAGAATGCTATTTTTACACGGGAATTCTTTACTGACCTATCCTTCGAAATCAAAAACACTTTTGGAAAGTGGTTGTCTGCTAGAGATACTCAGTTCTTATAATTTGTGATTCTTTCATTGTCCACTTTTCAAAAAAGATTTTATGCATTCACACACACCTTAAATGTAGTTTTTAAAAATCCCCTCTTACTATAGCGCACTGACACACACGCGCACACACGGACATGTATGACTGCATATTTAAACATACATACATACTCTCAAATCTGCATATTTACATGCACATATACATAACCACACACACTCATGCATACCCACACACGCATACATACCACGCACATATATGCGTACATACACACATACATATATAAATACACATTCACTGGTACGACGCGGCCAATCCCATGTTAGTGATGTGAAACTGCTCGTTGAATATACGATAGCTATCTTTTTCATCTTTAATGTCGCAACTGCTAGACCTGGTAAACAATTCTTTTGATTATCTTACTGAAGAAACTCGTTATTCAAACTCGTAGCGATATTCGTCTTAAATGTGAATCTACCTTGCGGGAGTATACAACAAACAACGAGGCTGAAAATGATATCAACACTATTGAAGAAAGATTGTGGAAAAAAAAGGTTAACAAAAAATCGTTTTTATTGTAGCTGTTGAAGAGTAGTTCCATGTAAAGATCCCTGTATGGAATTGGCATGTCCTTAGTAGAGGAACCTAAAAATTACTTACCTATATCAAGTGTAACCTAAAAATTACTTACCTATATCAAGTGTAACTTATGAGTAGCACTCGGCCGAACAGAGACAGACAATAGTATAGAAAACACACACACACATTTAGATGCTAATATATTATGCTTAGTGAACTGATATAAGTCCGTTGTGATATATTCTGCTAAATAGTGTCATATATCTTGTCGTAATTAGGGAAATTTTGATTTCAAATATTTAATAACTTCATGCCTTTTCGAAGAAGGCAACAAGGAGAAATTATATACCTTTTGAACACGGTCTAAAATTAGTCTAATACCTAAATAAACAAGAAAGTAAAATAGATAAGAACAGAAGAGGAGAGCATGGGCTGATGTAACTATGTTGTTGCTGCTGTTGTTAGCATATTCTGGTCTGTTGGATGGAGAAAGTGAACTTGATGTATGTGTAGCTTTGATATAAATCCAATTAAACCACGACCAATGTCTGGGTCAACAGCCGCAATCATTTACATAGCTATATTGATGGATATGTTCATAGTGCTTGTTTTAAATATTATCCAATTAATCTTGTTATCAGCTTGTACACTCTTAAAGAGATATAAAGCAAGGTTTTAATTTGATCTAGTCATACTTAATATAATTTCATTTCAATTTGGCTTGCACTCAACTGCGAACATCGCCTTTATATGTATATGTGTGCTTGTTTATCTGTCTATCTATTTATTTGTGTCTGTCTATGTCTGTCTGCCTGCCTGTCTGCTTGTCTGCCTGTTTGTCGCCTGCCTGCCTGCCCGCCTGCCTGTTTGTTTATCTGTCTATCTATCTATACAAGATATCAGAGGACGCTAATAAATTTGAACTGGTTCCTCCCTCAACACTCTTGCGGATTCTAGCTAGCAGAGTGTATATAAGAAGACGGTTTACCTTAAAGAAAACCGTCCATAGAAACTGAAATTCCAGGGCTAATATATTAGTTGCAGAATATAATTCATTAAGTTGAAAACTTTTCTTTGAACCTTTGTCTGATTTGATGTTCATGGTTTCCATCTATATGTTGTAATATTACAAATTCATTTAAGGCTGAGAGCTAGCAGAATCGTTAGCACACCGGACAAGATGCTTAGCGGAATTTCGTCCGTTTGTATGTTTTCAGTTCAAATTCTGCTGTGGTCGACTTTGCCTTTCATGGGTCGATAAAATAAATATAAGTCAAGCACTGGGGCGATGTGTGTGTGTGTGTGTGTGTGCGTGTGTGTGCGTGTGTGTGTGTGTGTGTGTGTAGATTAATCAAAATATACAGAATCATACACCCATTTATCCAATCTTACCAATCGGCTTTGCGTTGAGTGTTAGACACTAGAATATTAGATAACAGGACGAAACGAAAGTCAAATTCGCGAGGGGTTTATCAGAAGTTGATTCCCTTGTTCCCAAAGTATCTGAGATAGTTGTTATGCAGCACGAGTCTCACGGTCAAAATATATGCAGGTGGGGGGTTTAAGGAGTTGATATGTGTCTAGGGTTCATATACGTGTGTGCCTCCTGCGACTTTGTTTCCCCTTTTTTTACAGCACATACAAACCGGACATTTTTTTCATCACTCATAACAGAGCAGACGCCATAGTTTTCCATACCTGCCATCTTTGAAGAGTAAGTGGTGTTAGTTGACCGAGCTGTTATCTAATATCCAATTATCCAATGCGAAACCGATTGGTAAGATCGGTTGAAATGGATCTATCATACTGTATACTTTGTTTAATATCCCCACAATATTGACAAATATACTAGTTTATATTTATTGACTTATGGACTTTATATACGTGCGTGTATGTGTATGTGTGTATGTGGGTATGCATGTATGTAGATAGATAGATAGATAGATAGATAGATAGATAGATAGATAGATAGATAGATAGATAGATAGATAGATAGATAGATAGATAGATAAGTACTCTGGTAATTGTATAAATAGGTAGATGGACTAATATGTGTACAAAAACAAAAGTAGCCATAGATATGCATATAGATAGAGCTAGATTGATGGAATGTGTAAGGCGTTGCGCATGACAAGTGCTCGAATGCATTGTGTATTGTCAGATGCTATGTGAAAAATACTCAATGTAAAATGCTAGCTGCTAGGTGCCAATGAGTGGTGTCCACAATCTTGTTCCAATGTGCAGTTGTTAGCATATTATAATCTCTGGGCACTGCATTTGTAGATTCCTCAATGGTCCATAAATATCTTCATTGAGCTGTAATTTTCTTACCACATTGACATCAAATATAGCCCTGACATCAACAGAATACGTTTTTATTTCGTTTCCAAACTGCAATTTTAGGCCAGTTGCTTTTGTATTCCTAAATTTCCACCTATTCTTTTGATTCATCAGTCTCGATCTATTCGTCTGTATTGATTGTTATTTTTTTCTTATTATACCTCACATCGCTCTGGCTACTGCCTCATGCCTCATAGGAAAGAAGTATCTGGAGGACACACACTCACATTTGGCAATGATATGGCCAATATTTTCGATTTTGGTTTTGTATAACCAAAATTTGTTGTCAGCTAATACTTTTCGTCTTTAGTGTAAAAGTTATTGGTGGTATCTTTTGCTCCAGGATCGCATGGAGGTAACCTTCCAAATGAGATGTTATAAGGTTGTCAGTGCTCCATGTCAGGCTTTTAGAATCAGGCCTCAGAACAAATTGTAATGCAGACACCGATTCTATCAGCATCAGTATTTTAATAACGGACACCACGTGTCAAATTTTAAATCGCTTAGATGTAGTCATTATGATGAATATAATCACATGAATACAAATCAACGGTACTTAATGGCTAAAATGACACTAAATGACGTATAGTAGTCAATGTAAACACTAAGAACCCGCTAAAAAACCAGAGATTCAGCTAGCAAGCTAAGCGCATTTAAGAAGCCGCTTCTTCATTTGGTAATTATTGACAGAATAAAAAAGAAGGGTAACGAACAGAATAAAGAAACTAGGAACCTAAAATACAATTAAAATATTGATGAAGCTTTTTATTGCTAAATAAATTAAATAGATCAGACTCTTACAGAATGACAAACCAATAAACTCTAATGAGAAAACATTAAATGCTATGTCAAGCATAGTCTTTAAGCAAACATTATATTCGCTGTAAAGATCAGACGAACTAAAAGCAATATGTATGTATGTATGTATGTATGTATATATGTTTGTGTGTATGTATGTATGTATGTATGTATGTATGTATGTACGTATGTGTGTGTGTATGTATGTATGTCTGTGTGTATTTGTGTGTATGTGTGTTTGTATATATGTGTGTATGTATGTATGGATTTATGTATGTATTTATGTATGTATGAATTTATGTATGTATGTATATATGCATGTATGTATGCATGCATGTATGTACACAGTATCCTAACTCGATGACGTGTTGATAGTACCTGAACTGCGAGAATATGACAGCTTAAGAAATTTAGAATCCAAAAGGTTTTTTCTATTGAAATTCATGGAAATTTTGGTGATTATATTCACACGCAGTTGTGCGTGCGTGCGTGCGTGCGTGCGTGCGTGCGTGCGTGCGTGCGTGCGTGCGTATGTGTGTGTGTGTGCGTGTGTGTGTGTGTGTGTGTGTGTGTGTGTGTG
>NC_068991.1:35497838-35498028 GCF_001194135.2 Octopus bimaculoides | reverse complement strand
ATATTGCAAGGGGGCGGGCACATGGTACTGTGGAGGTCCGTTTCCCAGAGGAAGAGGTGGCCCGCGGGCATTCTATGTGTCCCCTTAAAAACAAAGAGGTGCTACTGCTACCAACATATATGGGGAAGAGAACTGCTAGTGTGAAAATTAATGAAGTGCCACCGGAATTCGACCCGAAAGAAGTGGTGGC
>NC_068991.1:35497402-35497738 GCF_001194135.2 Octopus bimaculoides | reverse complement strand
TCTTCTGGCATCTGAAGCCTCGGGAAATGCTCATCAAAAGAACAAGACAATCATTCCAAAATTACGTTTCTCGATATTTTTCAAATGTCGAGAAAGAAATTTTTGTATTTTACTAGGGCCGAAAATGCCCCTGGGGGCCAATTCCTGCCCTTGAAAATACACAAAAATGAAGCCTAGGTGCTTCGCAACAAAAATATTTTAAAATTCCAACAAAATGTGGACAATAAAAGGTCAAATAAACGTTTACCTCTGCAGCCGATGTGACAGCACGTCCGTCAGATAGATAGATAGATAGATAGATAGATAGATAGATAGATAGATAGATAGATAGATAGA
>NC_068991.1:35491413-35497166 GCF_001194135.2 Octopus bimaculoides | reverse complement strand
CTATTTCTAAATTTTCAGTATGTTGGTGAGGCAACTCATGCTGATCCCTATATGTTTATAATTATGTGTGTGTGTGTGTGTGTGTGTGTGTGTGTGTGTGTGTGTGTGTGTGTGTATGTATATGTATGCATTTGTGTGTCTGTGTTTGTCCCCCCGCCATCGCTAGACAACCCATGTTGGCGTATTTACGCCTCCGTAACTTAGCAGTTCGGCAAAAGAACCGATAGAATAAGTACTAGGCTTAGAAAGAATAAGTCTTGGGGTCGATTTCCTCGACTAAAGGTGTTCCATCATGGCCACAGTCAAGTGACTGAAACAAGTAAAAGAAGTAAAAGAAGTTGGACACGAAACACGTCCGTTCTGAGAAAAGGCAATGACAAAATGGGGAAAATAAAATTAACGCTGTGACCTGATTCTGTCGGACAGGTGGTGTGATTGTGTGTAGATGAAAACGAGATATAAAATGAGGGGATAAATGAATACGAGTTTTCGTAGCAAATTGGTCATTGGGTGTTGCAGAATGTTCATGCTGACCAGTTCAGTTCAAAAACGACTAATATTCAACTTTGCCTAACTTAACGCATGCTGAGTCTCGGCCTGTCCAGATATTTGTAGCTGTATTCAACTTCTCTTTGCCTGTTGTTTGTTATTCTTTTTATAAACCATATTTAACTTAATCAAAGCTTGATTGATTTTCAGTCAATGATTTTGCATTCGTTAGAATTTTTGCCGACAGCAGTCAAAGAATTTGAGGTGTAGTTGTTGGACACCGTCCGTTAGATTTTTCACGAAGTCACTCAATTTGAAAGATTCTGTTTTATTGCTTACAAAAATGTTCTAAATATAAAAAGAATCCAGGTTTAAATTGAGGCAGAGGCATGCTCTATGTGCATGTGTGTGTATGTGTGTGTGTGTGTGTGTGTGTGTGTGTGTGTGTGTGTGTGTGTGTGATTTGAATTTACACTCCACAGGGTAAAGAGTTGCTATATGAGGAATCCAGGTGAGTAGATATGGAGACCATGATGCAAATAAACAAATAAAACAGCTTGGGTTAATTAAATATATGTACACGTATAAAGGTAAATAGAGAGAGAGCAAAGACTGAAAATTTTCAGATGATGAACATTCAAGTATAAATATATATTTATATATTAACAGAGCAAACTTACACAGTGCACAGAGACAGAAAATTAAAGGGGAGAAGATATGGTATTACAAATTCGACAGCTGTTTCTGGGAGCTCAGAGTTTCTTCATAATGATGGCAGATGAAGTTCATAAAAATATGCAGCCAGTTATGGAAGTAAATGAACATGGGGTAGATCCGGTCTCCAGCTTCAGGATATTGAGCATCTCTGGATCTCATCTGTTCACTCTATGTATGTATGCATGTATGTATGTATGTATGTATGTATTTATGCACGTATGTATGTATGAATGTATGTTTGTATGTGTGCATGTATATTTGTGTATGTGTGTATGTATATATCCATGCATATATGCTTGTATACATGTATGCATGTAAGTATGTATGTGTGCATGTATGTATGTGTGTGTATGTTGTATATTTGTGTATGTATATATATGCATGCATGTACGTATGCACGTATGCATGTATATATGTATGCATGCATGAATGTATGTATGTGTGTATATGTATATACGTATGTATGTATGCATGCATGCACGTCTGTGTGTATGTACGTATGTATGTGTGAATATGCGTATATGTGTATGCTTTTATGCATGCATGTACGTATGCATATATGTACGCATGTATGTATGTGTGTGTTGTACATATGTATGCATGACATATACATGTATGCATTTATGTATTTATGTATGTATGTACGTACGTTTGTATGTATGTACGTTTGTGTGTGATGAAGATACATGTGTCTGTGCGTATACGAGTTTATCAATAAGTATCTGGACTATTGCCAAAGTAACGAAGCAAAAGTACGCAGAGCGAAGCTGCTTGGCACAGATTGACCTCGAATTCTGCTGTGCATGTGCAATAAGTTTTAACGTTCTAGCTTACTTCTGCTGTTTACAGCGGTGCTTGGAAAGGAGTGTAGCGTTTGATCGTCGCATTGACCATAACAGAGAAAGTTGTCATGGCGATAACTGCTCCGAGGCCTATACAAAGTCGCAGAAAGTGTATGGAGAGGAGTGTATGAGCTACACACAAGTGTACGAGTGGTTCAGACGTTTCCAAGATGACCGAAAAAATGTCGATATTGTCGAATGTTCTGAGAGACCAGCAGAACTGAGAAAAACATTGCAGATGTGCGTGCAGTTGTGAGAGGAAATCGTCGAATTACCATCCGTGAGTTATCAGATGTGCAGATTGGTTACGGTTCAGTTCAGTCCATTATCACTGAAGATTTGGGTATGAGACGCGTGTCTACTAAGTTTGTGCCAAAACTGCTTTCAGCTAACCAAAAACACACTCAGGTTTCTGTCGCACAAGATCTCCTTGACTCTGTCGAGAACGATGTAAACTTTTTGAAAGCTTTGCATAGGCCTCTGAATAGATATTGCCAAGCTTTTGGCGAAATTTGATGCGAATTCTCTACTTAACTTTCTCTGTCATGGTCAATGCGATGACCACACGCTACACACTTTCCTTCCAAGCACTGCTGTAAACAGCGGAAGTGAGCTAGAACGTTAAAATTTAGTGTGCATTCACAGCAGAATTCAAGGTCAGTTTCTGCCAAGCAACTTTACTCTGCGTGCTTTGGCTTCGTTACTATAGCAACAGTCCGGATATTTATTGATCAGACCTCGTATAGAAAAAGATTGGAACAGAAATATAACTAAACGTTGACGATAGAAAATGTTATTAAATAAAACTGATCAAAGATGTAAATAAAGATGAACAACGTAATGTAAGAGTTATAAAGAATAAAATGTGGCAGATGAGAGATAAAATGTTAAATCGGATAGAAATTTCAAAGAGGTAAATAAAGATTAGAATGATAGGTAAATAAAAATTAGAATGATAGGTAAATAAAAATTAGAATGAAATAAAAATTAGGTAAACTTGTTCATTCAAAGAAAAGAGCGTTAGAAATATTCTGAAGATTTGTTTGAAACAATGTGAAAAAGATTTCATTTTCATTTGTGTGTGTATGTGTGTGTGTGTGTTTGTACGTGTTTGTGTCTGTGTCTGTCTGTCTGTCTGTCTGTGTGTGTACGACATAAATACAAAATAGAAGTGAAGGCGCGTCGCTTAGGATATTCGGTTCACGATCAAAGGTCGTGAGTTGAATTCCTGGAGACGCGTTGTGTCTTTGAGTGTGATATTTTATTTCATGTTGCTCCAGCCCACTCAGCTGGGAAAAATGAGTAGTACTTGTATTTCAAAGGGCCAGCCTTTTCGCATTTTGTGTCATGCTGAATCTCCCTGAGAACTATGTTAAGTGAACACGTGTCTGTGGAGTACCCAGCTACTTGCTAATTTCACGAGCAGGCTGTTCCGTTGATTGGATCAATTGGAAACCTCGTTGTCACAACTAACGGAATGCCAGTTTACAAAACAGAGGAAAAGAAAGAAGTATGAACTGTCGAGAGAATGTGAGATATAGAATCATTTAGACAGTGTCTAGTTCTCTAGTAGACTGGCTATATCTCTCATTATTTGTAGTTGTTCGGGCACAGAAAGAAGCCTCATAATACAATTCAAAGATTTAGTGTCATTAGGAAACACCAACCAATGATATATCGAGAAAAGATCGATCAGCTGAATCTTTGATCATGCTTTTGAGTCACTCCTAATGACTAAACTCTTCATCGAGTCAATGACGTCATCATAATTAATTTGACAGAGTAGTGAGATGTGGTTAGCGACATTATAGAGAGTATTAAGTCGTTACATATACATGGACATACGTGCGCACAACCATAAAACAACAGACAGACAGACAGACAGACTGAGAATCAAACCGATCGATAGACTTGATGATTATCCATCAAATTCGATTATGACCATCTTTCCTTTTAATTACCCTTTGATTACTTCTTAATGAGCAGCAGCAACAGAATTCGCAGATGTCCTAAAACTCGCTGACTGTGAGCACTTACGTACCATTATCTTTACTGTAAATGAGAAAGATCCAATGACATGCAAAACCCAAGATAACTGCTACTTCACCCACTCACCCCAAACGGATACCTCCCCTCAGCTAGTACTGCCTCCTAAACTGGTACCTCCTCCCAGCTGATACCTCCTCCCAGTTGTAAATCCAAAATATCGGAAACTGCCTTAACAGTTTGTTGGGGTTTTTTTTATCTTTCAGTGAGTAATTTCATGGCCTTTTGTCTTTCAGGACTCACCAACAAGCTAGCAAAGCAGATAGGTCGGCCATAGCCAAGGAACTCTATTTATCTCTCTCTCTTTCTCTCTCTCCATCTCTCTCTCTCTCTCTTTTTCTCTCTCTTTTCTCTCCCCCTTTCTCTCTTATATTGTTTTGACAAGAATGAGGACTCAATCACTCCCGAAGTAGTCTTTTACCATCTCGTTTTGCTGGAGATAATGTAAAGCAACTGCTGTGCTTATGACGCCTATTAAGATAGAAACACGCGTCTACAACTGTACTTTTGTCTCCAGAGTATCAGTCATTTCCTTAATGGCGTCAATTTTGGAGAAATTCTTTGTTAGATTAGATTTCTTCATTTGGAGTCACCAAATGATTGTTCTATCTTCTCTTGAAGCGGAGATAATTTCAATCAATCAAAAATTAAACTTGTATGGTATTTAATATACCTTATTTATCTTTATTGTTGAAACACATGTCACTGCACACGCTGAATTATTTTCCTTGGCTTATTTCCGTTCCATGCACACACACACACACACACACACACACACACACACACACACACACACACACACACACACACACACACACATGCATGCATACACACATACAATCAAAAGTCCAGATGAAAGAGAACATTCATGGTGAATTAATGCGGAACTTACTGCTCTTGTATCCTGACTATGAATTCTCATGTGCACCTATCATCATAGGTGCATTAGGTTAGGTACCAAGAAATTTACACAAATACCTAGAAATATTCGGTTTCACGAAAAAAGAGCAAAAGAATCTGACGCTGATTCTTAAAATCCAACCGCTTAGTGGCACAGTGAAGATTTGTTAGGCATCTCAAAAATTCTCCATCCGAGATGCACACACTTGGGGGAATGCATTGACAGTTCAACCAACACAGCAACTCGGTCACATATTTACAAACACCAGAAACTCTCTTTACTCTAAAAGTCTTTACGCTTTGTTAGCGACCGGCTTGAACTCTCTCAAGAACTTAATAAAACACAAAGAAAAAAATATATATATATATAAATACATACATATCGCGCGCGCGCATACATAAGTAAATTGAATCTTGGTAGGGCACCTGGAAAGGATGGAATTTCTGCTGAGGTCTTGCGATTTGGTGGTAATTACATCACACAGTCCCTTCATGAACTTATTAGTGCAGTCTGGAGGGATGGTGCAATCCCTAAGGACTGGAAGGATGTAATTATTCTTCCTCTATATAAAGGAAAAGGAGCCAGAACAATGTGTGGTAACTACAGAGGTATTGCTCTACTATCAGCTGCTGGCAAGGTTCTGGCAAATATTCTTCTTACTCGTCTGAATGGGTGTCTCGTAAATGATGTCCTATCTGAATCTCAAAGGGACAATGGATATGATTTTCACAGCAAGACAGATGCAGGAGAAGTGCTAT
>NC_068991.1:35490283-35490862 GCF_001194135.2 Octopus bimaculoides | reverse complement strand
GCCTGCACCAGGAAATCTATATGTGAAACCAGCTATCTTGGTTGAAGGAACAATTCTGAAGGTAGTAGACAAGTTTGTCTACTTGGGCAGCACACTCAGCCGTTCCTGCTCCCTGGATGAGGAAATATCTTTCAGGTTGCAGAGAGCAACTAATTCCTTCCGGTCTCTTCAGTTTCGTGTCTGGTCCCAGCATGGCATAGCAAGGTAAACAAAAGTTGCTGTGTACCGTGCATGTGTACTGACATCGTTCCTCTACTCATGTGAGGCATGGACTCTGTACAAACGCCAGGTAAGGGTCCTTGAACGCTTTCATCAGAGATGTCTCAGACACATTTTCAATGGTGGCTGGACCTCAAAAATTCCAGACACAGAGATCCTGAGGACAACTGATATCTTGAGTATTGAGGCAATGGTGCACAAGCACCGGTTACGTTGGACTGGACACCTTATTAGAATGAAGGATAGCAGGATTCTTAAGCAGATGTTATATGGAGAACTTTTGAATGGAAGGAGACTCCGGCAGAAACCGAGGCTGTGATTTAAGGACTGTGTCAAGTCCTCATTAAAGGCCTGTGATAT
>NC_068991.1:35489558-35490183 GCF_001194135.2 Octopus bimaculoides | reverse complement strand
AAATACTTGGCAAACTTGGATGTCCGGATCACTTTGTATCTATAATTAAAACATTTCATGATGGGATAGAGGCTTCGATCAATGTTGGTGGTGGTATGGAGGGACCCATTCCTGTAGAGAATGGTGTCAAGCAGGGTGACATCCTTGCCCCAACTCTCTTTTCTTTGTACTTTGCTACTGCTTTTACTCATGATTTTGCTAAGGTTAGCTCTCTGGGAATATATGTCAGATATCGATCTTCTGGCCGCCTCTTTAATCTTCGCCGATTTTCTGCCAATTCAAAGGTTCTCCGGTCTATTATTCGTGACCTCTTTTATGCAGATGACTGTGACTTAGTTACTCATACAGTGGATGACATGCAAATACTCATGAATTGCATTTCTGCTTCTTGCAAGGCATTTGGACTTAGCATTAGCCTGGACAAGACTGTTGTAATGTTCCAGCCTGCACCAGGAAATCTATATGTGAAACCAGCTATCTTGGTTGAAGGAACAATTCTGAAGGTAGTAGACAAGTTTGTCTACTTGGGCAGCACACTCAGCCGTTCCTGCTCCCTGGATGAGGAAATATCTTTCAGGTTGCAGAGAGCAACTAATTCCTTCCGGTCTCTTCAGTTTCGTGTCTG